>NC_056744.1:828345731-828600731 GCF_019279795.1 Protopterus annectens
AACATGTACCTTCTCCCTTACCTCAGGAAAGGTAGCTGATAGTGAGTGGGACAGCTCCAGTACAGCCTAAAAGTGCCCTTCCAAGTACCTCAGCCCATGATAACTGTGATGTAGTTTAAGGAGCTTATATGGAGCTACTTCAAGTTCAGGGCACTTGTGACCAAGATATGAGAGAAGCACAAGTGTGAAAGAAGGGATGGTTATAATTCTGACTCCGAAAGACTTCAGCCATATTTTGGGGAAAATGGATCCTCCAAATCTTGATGGACAACGCATTTGTGATGTCATACATCAGCAAGCAGGGAGAACCCACTCCTCCGTACTATGCAGAATAGCTATACAAGCATGGAAGATCACCCAAGAAGCAGACATGGCACTTACTGCAGCTTAAATCCCTTCTAACAAAATGTGTTGACACTCAGGCTGAGTTGATACAGACAAGACCACACACATGGATATTAAATAGGGATATATTCTGGAACTTGATCAAGATTTGGGTGTGTGTGCCATAAATAGACCTTATTTGCTTCACCTCTGAGTAGGCAACCAACAAAATTCTGCTTCAGAACAGCAACTCCATGGGCCTGGAATATCAACAAATTTTCCCTCAAATGGACTGGTGTGTTTTATTTATGCTTTTCCTCCTATAGTCATGATCCCAGTGGTATTTCTAAAAAAAAAAATATATATATATATATATATATATATATATATATATATATATATATATACATGTGTGTGTGTGTGTGTGTGTACACACACACACAAGGCAGAGAGGTCAAAAGACATCATACTTTTTGGTCCAGACTGTTCTTGTTCTCCGTCCGTCTCTCTCTCTCCTGTGTAGCATAATAATGAATAAGTGGAAAGCTGGACTTGTCACTTAAAACAACGGTCTGTCTTGCACCCCATCCTAGACAGTCTAAGGCCAGCAGCTTACAATTTCCTTCTAATCCCAGCTATTACCTTTGTTCTGGGTATCTGCCAAACATTGCGAGGGTAGTTAGGTAACCAGACACAAGGAAATTATACCAAGCAAAGCAGAAAAAATACTGTCCCTGATACCGATCTGCAGAGCAAGCTTATGCCTCACTGTTCCTTAATAAATTTTTCCCCAGCTCTCCTGCCCATTCTTCCCTGTCAAACCCCTTTTTCCCCATAAATATAGGGAGTTGGTTGGAGCTATTTGTGAAGCAGTGTGTGTTTATCACCCAGAACCAGTGGGTCCTTCACATTCTGAAACAGTTGTGTAAGCTTGTCTTTCTAAACAGGTCCAGATTATCAGGAATTCCCCAGGTTCTCACAGAGAATATATACTTAGCCTCGCCTGTGGCACTGGATCTCCTAATTCAAGGGCCACACAGAGAATACCAAATGGGGAAACGACGTACAGGATTTTACCTTTTGCAGGTACCTTGAGACCTATTTTATATCTTTCAAGGTTAAACAAATTCTTAAAAGTGCCAGAATTCAAAATGCTGTACATTGCAGGGCTTTTAGCCTCTTCTGTTTCAGGCCATTCTAGTCGTCTTGGTTCTTAAGGGTGCCTACTTCAGTGTTCCCATTGCAAAGGCGTACAGAAGTTCTGTAACATTTGATTCACATCCTTTCCTTTTGGCTTGTCTGCCACACCCAGTGTACTGACAAAGTTCATCGCTGCAGTATTTGTTGTTATTGTTGGGCAAAGGGCATTTATATCGCTCCTTATTTAGATGACAGCCTGATCTAACCTGTCTAGAAGAGATGCAGAAAGATCTGGAGTTCACTGTAGCCTGTTGCAAAAACATAGGCTTTTCTCTAAACCTGCTAAAATCCCATCTTGCCCCAGTGAGACAGCTTTCGTATGGAAGTTACTGGACCTAGAACAACAGAGGGCCTCTTTCCCAGAAACAAAGTATTCTCCTTGTCCCAGTACCTCTTGAAAATTTCACAGCAGAGCACTATCATAGCAGGGGAGTTCCTGGCTTTCTGGCATACTTGTCTTCCTGCATACTGATGGTCTCTGACAAGACTGCGTGAGAAACTTTCATTGGTACTTCGGAAGCACATGATACCAGCGCATTCAGTCTTTGGAATTTCCTTTCCCCCTCTTACATTTCTTAAGGAAAGGGCTTTCTTGGTAGATAAACCACATGCACCACAACTTGGGGATATCTATCAAGTTAGCATAGGGGACTCTACTCTTAGCATGTGACACAGCCTGGTGGGTGCATATGGAAGACTGAATACTCATAGCTTATGGGACAGGCATGTCAGAAAATGCATGTCAGTATCAAAGAAATCTTGACAGTAATACACATCCTCAAAGTCTTTATGCAGATTTTAATCCAGGGGTCACCACACCTTTACAGACAATACCACAGCTATGATACATCAGTAAGCAAGAGGGCATCAACTCCTGCCTACTGATGTTCATAGGTAGGTACTAGGCTATTGGCCCAAGGGCCTACGTAAGCCTAGCCAAGAAGGTTCCCTGGCTTACGCCACCCAAGAAAGTTATTTTCCTGTGCCACTGTCGAGCAGAGACACACAAGTGATCCCCGGGGTGTATTTCCTATTTCCCATCCACTCATCAAGATTTTTCTTGAAGAGTGCTAATGAAGAACTTTGCTTGACATAGATGGGTAGCTTGTTCTAGAGTATGGGAAGTCTCAGGGGCAGGAATCTATCCCTCCAGCATGTCCTGTTTAGTGTTGTGACAAGGTTTAGGTCCCTAGAGTGTGTAGCTCGGAGGGATTGAGATTTCTTTAGGTGTAGCATGTCCAACAGCTCTGGGTTTGACATAGCTTTATATGTTAGGCAGAGATCACCTCGGAGTAGGCGATATGCTATGGAGTAAAGCTGGAGTTTTTTGAAGCGGTCAGTGTAGGGCATTTGTTTGAGGCCAGTAATCCTCTTTGTGAGGTACTTCTGTGGCCTTTCCTGCTGCTGCATATGTCTTGTGAGGTACATTCCAAAAGGGACATTGTACTGTATAATGGGTCTAATGAGTGTCGAGTAGAGAAGTTAACAGTGTAAGCTTTCATGTAGCCCTGAAATCAGGCTTGACCCTAGTGGATTCTTACATCCTATCCCAGGAGAATGTCTTAGACAAGCTGAGCAGGTTAAGTCAGACCCATACAAATGGGTGTTAAACAGAGATGTGTTCTTTCACTTGACATACTGGTAGGCTGTTCCAGAAATGGACGTTTTGTTTCTTTGGACAACAGGCAACTTAGCTTTTGCACCAGAACAGCAGCCTCATGATTCCAGATAATAAGGTGCATTCTTTATACCACTTGCAGGTCTGTTTCTCAGTTCTTTTCATCCCAACACCCCTGATACCCTGGCTGTTACAGAAGATAAAGGACAAGAATCTGAAATTTCCAAGATGGCTGCACACTAATCAACATGTTGATTTGAACTCCCTCAGTATGAAAATAGAGCTAGCAAAACTATCAGACTGGGTAAAATTCTGTTACTGGCTTGTAATTATACTGCCTGGATGCTAACAGTGAAGAAATGTGAAAAACCATTAAGAAAATCAGTCAGAAAAGGTGAAGAAAAAACTCTGGCTGGGTAGAATTTTGCAGACGTTCAGCCAAAAGCAGCTTTGTTACAGAATATGACTTCCAGTAATTTTGAGGAAAAATTAATTAAGTGCAATCAGAGGTGTTTAAAATCAGTGAAACACTGAAAGAATGTAGTAAGTCAAATAAAAGATTGGAAAAATAGATGAAGCTTTAACTGGCTATTCAGATAAACTGATAAATTTGTGAAAATCAGAGGTTGAATTGATTAAAAAGTGGCCGAGTATGAGACTGCTCTCGAAGAACTGTTTCAAAACAAAAAGAGAAGACAAGATGTGCAGAAAAAAACTGAGATTTTCTGCCATAGCAGAGAAACTAGAATGAACAGAAAGTACAGATAAGCAGTTGGACTGATGTTCCCCAGCAAGATTTGTTAATTGAAAGTTCCCATTTTGTATACGTTTCTAACCTGGCTATGTGATAGCAGCCAAGACCTGTATTAGTAAAGATGCAATCATTCCAGGAGAAAAAGTTGATCTGACAAAATTGTGGCACAATGGAAGAGCATGAAAAATTGGGGGCAGCAGAGTTTTTGTGGAAATGATTGTTCACAGTACTGCTAGCAGAAGAGAAGGACGATTATCCCAGCAATCTGAATGTCAAGAGGCAGGTATGAGAAACAAATTGCTGTTTTAAGCTGTATTTTTTCTGGTGAATCAAATATTTTTAAATACAGAATAGGCTAGGGGGGAAATAAAAGTATATTCAACAAATGTGATCCAGCAAGCAGAAGTAGAGGGGGGGCTCTGTTTTTCATTCTTCTACCTGTAACAAAGCCTGTAGAGAGACTTCCTGTGAAACTTTTTTTTTTCACTACTACAAATGAAAATTTCAGAAACCAAGTAAAGCACAAGAGCTAACTAGAAAAATCAGAAGTACCATGGAACCAGAGACTGGTATTAGAAGATGGAGGTGATCAGGAAGTAGACCAGCAACACTTAAGTTAATGAATAAATTGGAGACTGTATCAAGCATAAGACCCATTAAAAATAGGAATAAAAATATGAAAGAGCTTTGGAAGAAAAAGTGGTTGAGACTGACTGGAGGGTTTTTTTTTTTTGTTTTTTTTTTTTTTAACTTAAACTGGTAGGTGATCTGTAATGCATATACCCCACTTTCTGATTAATGTTCACTAGGTCACTTAACAGAATGAAGAACTTTAAGTAAAACATTTTGTTCTTAGTGTTTGTATTAAAATTTCCTGATGTAATTTCTGCGTTATATTGTAAAGCAGTCTTTGTATAGTGCAGTCATGGGTATTTTAAATATGAAGTCAGGGAGTCTTATTAGTAGTTGCTGAATATGTTAAAGATCTTAAAGCAAGCAAGTACATTTTCTTGGTTCTATGATATTCAGGCTTTATACTGTAACACAATAGGTCTGGGTAAGAAGCGAGTTAATGTTATGATCTTGGGCTGATGGGGTGGGATTGTAAAAGTGTATTGGTCATATTAGATAGAGAATTAACACAATTTCCCCAGTTTCTACAGGTTTGGATGTCTAGATTAATGTCCTTGGTATAAGCTGTAGATAACTTTTTTCAGATAAGCTTGAAAAATAAGACAAAATGATGAAAGGCATGAAAATTTAATTTTTTTGCATCTGCAAAATTATTAGCTTGTTTTTTTTTAATTATTGGCAAATGATCTTGGTGGGAGACACCTACAGATACATGCAGCTGGCTGTGGGAAGTCAGAATAGTGTGGTCTGAGTGGAGTTTACAGCATAGGTCTCAACCTCTTAAGAGGACAATGTGGAAACCAAACCCTAGCTGTGTGTGACAGTCAAAATGTGGAACACCCTTTTTTCACACATTTCCATGGGGCCTGGTTGAAGTAGGCTTTTTGTCAAAAGTATTACGTTAGCAAATGCTGTACATTTGTTAAGATTCAATAAGACACACATATCAAGAAATAGCAGAAACCATTGATAAAATGCAATATACTCAGTAGAAAATCACTACACAACAATATTCAAGTGTTCTTTAGCACCTGCTTTTCCAACCCCTCCATATATTCTCCCAACTAAAAAAGTTAACTCATCCAATAAGGGACATCAGAGCAGAAACATTTAAAATATTGCTACCATTACCTTGAGTCACTGACAGAATAAGTGAATGTGAATTAATATACACTTTCTGAAATAAAAGCGGTCTATTTGTTAAATGTAATGTACCACTTTTTCTCCAAAAGTGACTAGCCTAAAGAATCTGGGACAAATCCAGAAATAATCAGGAGGCATTTATTATCTTGATACATTGACAGAATAGAGAATGTGAACAGAGAATTGCTGTTATAAACTTAGCAAGTTGCTTAAATAACTGAATTTGTTAACATGCATTTTCCTGAAGGATATGAAGTCTGTCAGACTTTTAATAGTCAGTGATTTGCCAGAAAACCACAAATTTTATGAGCAGCAGACAAAAAGGCAAGAATCAGGACATTCTGCAAAAATCTGTAATGCCAATCCTGTCTGAGACAATGTTTAATCAGTCCTACACTCTGCAGATTCAGCCACTTACCTTAGCCCAGTAACGGAACAAAGCATCTGCAGCTCCAAGTTCAGCAGTCCACAACCCACAAATGCAATCAGGAAGAAGAACAAATAACTCATCCAAGGCAGAAGTATAGCTCCCAGCAACAGCAGCACCACCAAGACCATTCCGATTCCTGAATGAAGTTAAACAAATTGCAGCCCTTTGCCCTCAGGTTAATGGCCTGCTCTACAGTCATCACCGTACCTGATGAAATGCACTTCCACAGCAACTCCCATTCAGCTGGTGTCTCCCTGTCCAGTCTCTGTACCCCATCCCTCTTACCCACAATCATAACAAATGAACTGCATGAATGTTCACATAGTTCAGTAACTACAGGATAGTGTGCAATCAGAAGAAAACAGCTGTAACTCTCAACATGTTGTTCTTTCTGCACCCTGCAATATCCTTTTTGAAAGTATTGTAGTGGCGCGAAAACTAGTAGTGTCATGTGATTGCCCACAGTTTGTGCCTCCCAGTTGGCTCCCTTTACATCAGGAACAAATGCTTGATTGGCTTTTATACCGCAATGCAGATTGGCTTTAATTGCGGTATACAAGCCAGTCAAAAATTGTAAACAGAGCCACCACTGTTTATCGCGGAACTGTGGAATAGTGGGTTAAATCGATCCCAAATGCGGAGCATTCAGCACAGTCTGGAGCACTTGGCTGCCCAGATTTGCAGAGATTGTTTCACACATCTTCAAAGTTACTAGTTGTTTTTTTTCCTCATTACTGGCTGCTTATACTTGGACACGAGCTGCCTTTAAGCTCAAAGTATTAATCTTCAGAGCTGTGAATACTTTGCTGAAAGAAATGTAAGAGATATAGTGTAATTAACATTTAAAGGTTTAGTGGCAAGCAGTTCAGTGAAAAATAGCTTGAAACTGTGGAAAGTAAATAAGTAGTTATATCCCCAGCAGCCTTTATATTGTAATGCATTTAATAGAACAGTGCATACTTTAGGTTATTTAATTTAAGGGTAGCCTGTGCACTTTTTCTTAGAGATAAAACTTAATGTTTGCTGAAAGCATGCAATTTTTTTTTTCAACATATGGGAGAGGAATGGAGAGATGAATAAACAGCAATCAGTGTAAGTGGGTACACAGGCTGTATCATATGCTTTAGCATGGTTTACCTTCATTTTAGATTAGGTAATGTCTGAAGCTGCATCTGTTGACTGACTTGGGGCATCATCCTTCTTGAGGGGGTAAATTTCATTTGTTAAAAATGTGTCATTTTGTGTGTTTCTTTCTATGTTAAAAGGGGATGGAGGTTATGAAAATGTATTTAACTTTTTTGAGTGTTTTTATTGAAAAAAGTCTTAAAATGTGACAGAGTTTCTAATGGAGATGTGAAGCAACTGATTGAGGTCAGTCTGACAAGCATTAATGTGTGCACACAAGACAAAATTTGAAATTACACGTGCAAAACAACTGTCATGCATAATAGCTGGGAGTATTAGGTTTCTGTCAAAATGGTTAATATGTCGGTATTATCATAGAATGGTAAACTGTCTTACTGGTATAGACAAAAAGCAATGATTATTTATTTATTTATTTATTTGACATTTGTTAACTTGGATAGTTCAACTGGGCAAAAACCCCTTTTCAGCGGAGGCCAAGGGAGAAAAGCTCCACTTTACATCAATACAAGAAAATTAACATAAAAAACTAATGTACATTATGAAATCTCACATTACAACAATACAAGAAAAAAAATAACTTGATAATGTAAATTAGAAAAGAGACTGAGTAAGGAAAACGGGTAACAATCGAGAAAAGTAGAAGGAAACAATAATAGTCATGTTGGGACTATTTAAGGAAAATATTTGAATAAAGGGAAGGAGGTAGGGGTAGGAAGGGATTGAGAGTAGGGAGAAAGTAGAGATGGAAGAAGGAAGGAGTTCAAGTGGGATTATCACAAAGACATAACCAGGTGCTGTTTAGATGTTTGAGTGTTTTCTTGAATTCATGAACATTGGTAATGTGTGAGGGGCATGGGAAGCTTGTTCCACTGGGTGGCAGGAGAATAGCTATAAAGATTCTGTCATATTAAGAAATAAAATAAATTGCAAAGTTTATATCAAGAAATACAGGGTGCAAGTAGCAATGTTGTAGGAACCTCATTTGGATATACTTGAGCATCTGAATTTGACAAAGGAGGACCTCAAGCTGGACATTCAGTTTAGTATCAAGAACACAGAAAAAGGGGAATAATAGATTTAGAAAAAGAAAAAACAATACTGGTAGATTTGTGGTAATAAGGGTCTGTTAGCAAGGTAGGGAGTATGCTGTCTTGTAGTTGTATTCCACCCCAAACTGCTGTTAGAGCTTAAGAAAATTTGGGGAGAAATAAACAGCTTTCAGCAGGGAGTTCTATTTATGGTGTTGAGTGGAACTTAATTTTCAACAACGAGGATGTATCAGAATAATAAAAAATGCTGTGGTTGTGCCTAGAATCAATTCAAATTCAAATCTAGTTGAAATGTATTGCAAATAAACAAGTTAATCGCAAGAGTTAAACATGTTCATTCTTTTCTGTCAACAGAACTGCATTAATTGACTACATTTTGGTTTAAATAACCAGTGATTAAATAACCATGATGAATGAAAACCTCCCCAAGCCACTCTTAGACGGTCATCTCAAAAAATGATAAATTATCAAAACTTAACTGGATAAAATTCAAAACGTAAAAAAAAAACTTTGTGGCATTAAATACAGCCATTGTAAAAAAAAACATAAGTAGTCAATTTTCTTAGTTTTACATGTGACAAGAGTAACATTAGTTATTTGGATGCTATGGTTTCTAAAAAACATAGCATGTAGTAGATGGGAGTCAGCAATTTTTAGGAAGCCAACTTTTTCCATTGGTTACTTGTATTACTCAAGTAAACACCCTTTGTGACAGAAAAAGTTTGGTAAAAGGGCAAATGGTGAGGCTGTCCATGTTAGTAATCTGACAATCACCAGTTTTTGTTAGAGCCGGACAAACTTAAGATATTATTTTTGGAAAGGGAATTAATGAATAACATGGTCATTGAAGTAGTTTCAGGAAGAGTGACCAATTACAAACCAATTTTAGGTTACTCAGGTTCTTCTGAGTGTGGTTTACTAAACAACACTGTGAACAACCAGCAGTCTAATACCGTGATCCTCACATTTAACCATGAGATGAAGATTTTTTTGCAAAAACTGGCCAGAGGTGTTTGATCCCACTGGTCTAACTCAAAAAATAGGGGAAGCCCCTACTTTTGTTTTTAAACTCTATACAAATGTTAAAGGGTTATTGGAAAAAGGGACCAATGTGGGAAATACAAAAGCAGGAGGATCTACAGTTGGGGGCTTGCTCATGCTGTAGGTTTGTTTCTGAGAGTATAAATGTCACCATCCCCACTTATACAAAAACTTTTGCATGGGTAGATACAGCTGTACAACAAGAGGGGGTACTTTACCTTGCATGCCATGCATTTTACATAGGGAATACTGAGCGTGCATTGTAGACTAGGATTTTATGAAAACATCTATGCAGTCATAAAGGGAGGGGTCCAGATAGAGAGAGAGGTCAGAAAAGTAAAGGAAAGTAGTATTGCTGAAACTGAATTCATCCTCAAGTCTTGGTGAGTACCTTCACGAGGTGGACCCTATTTTTCACAAAATTTCACCAAAACGATACTGATATAGACTGTATTTATATAGCATATGTCATGGACAGAAGTAGGTCAAAAATGAAAAAAGATAGCTTGGTGCACAAGATCCAGCATAAAAAGGTGTCAAATCCTGGTAGGTGCACTGGTGCTAGGACTGGAAGATATGACAGTGTAGAATCCTCAAAATATGAAAACATACATTCCTACAACGGGGCCAGCGAAAAGCTCAGAATTTCCAGACACAAGATGTACAAAAAGATTGAGAGAAATTAGAGGAAAGAAAAATACTTCCACAACAACAACTGTCAGAAGCTTCGAACAAAAATTTGTGGTCATTAAAACAATAGATATTTTTGAAAAGTATAAAAAAGAAATATGGTCATGGGGAAGAAAGAGAGATTTGATGTGGTTGCAGTATTTAGGCAAAGGCAAAAGCCAAATTAGTCAACATAAAGAAGGTAGCCCCAAAGATATTAGAAGAGAAATACAGGCAAAAGCATACAGACATGGAAAGTTTTGCAATAAAAAATATCACAAAGAGGTAATGTAGAAAGAAGATTAGTAAAGGAGAAGTTAAAAAAAATAGAAAATGAAGTTATGGAGTGCCTGCGAAGTGAAGGATTTGGTGTAGAAGGTCTAACACAGGTGACACCACAGCATGGTGGAATGTGTCCCCAAAGTAAGGAGAAACAGGAAGATCAGGAGACATCTGAAGAAGAAATATGGACATGTGAAAGAATTAAAAAAAAAGATTTAATGTGGTGTAATATCTATGCAAAGGGTAAAGCAAAACTAATCAATACAAAAAGAGCAGCACCAAAGATATTTGAAGAGAAATACAGGCAAAGGAATCCAAACATGGAAAACTTTACAGTATAAAAAATAAGACAAAGAAGAAAGGGAGATTAGTAATGGAGAAGTTAAAGAAATAGTATGGAGTACCTCCGAAGTGAAGGATTTAGTGTAGAAAATCTAATTCGGAAAGCACCACAACAGGACAGAGCAGTGGACCCTCAAATTAAGGGGAAATCAGTGGAATGGGAAGCAATTGGTCAGGTGCTATATGAAGATTTTTTTGGAGCCTTCCACAGGGAACCAGTATAAACATTCACTTGAAGCTGGACAGCAAGGGAAGGAACAGGAAACTGTGATGCAGTTAATGCTGAGGAGTGCTAGGCCAGTGAGTTCCCATATCACAGAGCAACGGATAGCACAGGATGAAATTGAAGAGAATGTGCCACAGGAAGATGCAATACAACTTTCTGTGGAATGCCTGCAGGAAATGGAAAACAAAAAGTGTGCCCTCAGTTTAGAAGAAAACAAGGTAAGAGAAGAGTTGCTTGATTTAATAGAGACAGATAGACATATTAAGATCAATGAAAGAAATAGACTGCAGAAGGTCAGTAAAACCCAAAAAGCCAGAAGCTTGATAAAACAAATGAACACAGTAATTAAGACTGTTCATAGAGGTCCATGTGATATAACAGACATAAACAGGATATATTACTGTGCAGCTAAATTAATAACTGATAAAGTTTTACCACTAGAATACAGGGTAGTGAGGGAAATGAAGGGAAGAAGTTGAATACCATCATGGAAGTAATCAAATAGAGAAAACTTTATTAAGACAAGAAGTGTCACTGTTAGAGAAGAGTATAGAAGAGGGAACAGATCAGCAAAAATAATTAGAAAGACAGACATGATAAACGCAATGCTTAGTATTAGAACAGATCAGGATTTATTATGCACTTTCGCAGATAAACTGAAAATATCACCAGAGGCGGGAAAACCTAGAAGATATGCAGATAAATATAAAGGAAGTGTTCAAAATAAGCAATTTATTGATCACCCAAAAAAGCTTTATAGAGAATTGGAAAACGAAGTAAAAGGAATTGGAAGACCACCAAAAAAAGAAGAAATATATTTTGTAGAAGTATCTATGAAGATCTTGTGGACATAACAAAGATGGTAAATGGATAGAAGTAGTAAAAGAAAAAATAAGAAGTTTAAAGGTACAGGATAGGAAATGGGATAAATTAACAGCCAGAGAGATTGAAACAAAGTGGAGAAACGCCTCTAATTGGAAAACCCCAGGCCATGATGCAGTACCTAACTTCTGGTTAAAATTATTAACATCTTTGCACAAAGATTCAGCCATGAGTGAGAAGTATTTATATGTGCACCCTGAACAGACAACAACCTGGCTAAAAACAGGAAAAACAATGCTCCTACTTGAGTTTACCTGCAAGCTACCCTAAATATTATAGACCAATAGCTTCCTTCCGACGATGTATAAACTATACACTGGAATTGATGCTGATAGAGTTTGTAGTCATTGAGAAGAAAACTCAGTTGTGGCAGTAGAACAAAAGGGCAATAAAAGAAAGTCATATAGAGCAAAGGATCATTTGTTGTTAAATAAAGGCACAGTGGAGAAATATAAAAAGGGGAAGAATTTAAGTATGGCATGGATTGACTACAAAAAAGCATTTGATTGTATCCCACATTCATGGATAAAAGAGTGCTTAAAAAATGTATAAGATACACCCTACACTGATTTAATAACATTACAGTGATCATGAAACAGTGGCAGACCACTTTGCAATTAAGCCACGATAAAGGACAAATTGTTATTCCAGGGATAAAATTTCAAAGGGGGATATTCCAGGGTGACTCTGTCACCGCTGTTATTCTGCCTTGCCCTTAACCCATTAAGCTGTCTGCTTAACAGCTTAGGCCATGGCTATAATTTGGCTCCTAGAAAACAACAAAGTGTAAAGACTTATCTTCCCTTTGTCAATGATTTAAAACTGTATAAGAAACCAAGTTCTGTGCAAGTACAGTCACCAGGTGCTCAGTCTTCTTATAAAATCCAACAACCAACAATACAAGACAGCACTTCTTCTTCCTGGAAATAATTTAGTGATGTTCACAATTCACATACACTGATGAAGGCTTATGCAGCTGAAACTAGTATGTGAATTGTGAACATCATTAAAACTGTATAGCTCATCAGATGAGAAACTGAAAGCACAACTGCAAGTTGTCAAAACCTTTTGAGCTATAAGAATGTTATATGATCTTGATAAATGTGCAAAAGCAACCTTTAAAGCAGGAAAACTGCAGAACCAAGAAAACATCAGTTTGGGACAATGAAAACATTTGCATTCCTTGATAAAAATGCACTGGACCCAACCCAATTTGGTTTCAAGGGCAGGTCATGCCTACTAAACCTGATGGACTTCTTTGAGAGGCTCACCAAGGCAATGGATGAGGGCAAAACGGTTCACACTGCCTACCTTGACCAGGCCAAGGCATTTCATACAATAACCAACTCTGGCATTGTTGACAAGCTCAGAAGGTTCGGTACAAACCTTTCTGTCATCTGGTGGATAGCCAACTGGCTAACAGGACCCAGGAAGTTAGAATTGGGGAGTCCACCTCTACAAAAAGACCAGTCACAAGTGGAGTCCCTCAGGGATTGGTCTTGGGACCGCTTATTCTTGGCATTTACATCTCTGAAGTCAAGGCCAATGTTAGTGGCCTCTGGCTGACTAAACTTCCAGATGACTGCAAATTAGGAGCTGTCATTAAATCGCACACCGACATACATGTTCTCCAGGATGGGCTGACAGACAACTGGTGTCAGAGCCATGGACTAAAACTAAATGCCAGGAAATGCATAATAGTATCCTTCAAAAAGTCATTCACCTCTGGTATTGACAACAAACCTCTAAGAGTTGACCTAGTAGTCAGGGACTTTGGGCACACACAGACAGTAATCTAGCCTTTGGCCATTACGTGTCTACAGTAGTGAGGAAATCATTCTTTGTTGCACAGCTTATAAGCAAAGGTATGGCATGTACATCCAAGGAAGTTATTGTTCCACTGTACTCAGCATTCATCAAACCTATCATTGAGTACAGTGCCTCCTTGGTATGTACCTAACCAGGCATGTCCAACAATTGGAACGTCCACAGATGTTCATTACTGAAAGAATACAGGGTGTAAGTAACATCTCTTATTACAGACCCTCCTCAAGGCCCTATCCCTGTATTCTGTCTCTGCTTGGCATATAAGGCATTGTCAGATGCCACTCTGATGGATATCCTACGTATCCGCAAAACGGACAGTACCAGAATTACCCATTCTAAAGACTTAAACCTTGCCTGTGATATAAATAGGACCTGTTGGAGAGATGGGTATGTTTCCCAGGGCCTGCCCCATCTCTGGAACAGGCTCATCATCCATGTGAAGCAGAGTTCCCCCCAACCCAATTCAAGTGTAACTTGGACAACTGGATGGGGAACAGGGAATTCTTAACTGGTTTGGCACCTGTCTCTCTAACAGACACTGACAGACCTGTAAATGGTTCATCTTCCAGGCCCTTGCTTGTAAGTGTTTCATCTCGTAAGCCCCTGCTTACAGTTAAGGGTACCAGAACTTGTCAGAGATTTGGGATGCATGGCTAGGCTTAAAAAGGTTCTTGTGGTCATTAGCCTAGTAAACATCTATGAACCTGTGAGTTCATTAGGAGGATAAATAAAGGGTCGGAGGCAAGAATTAAGGTGAGAGGGTGCCATCCAACAAGATGTGCTTGAACAGAGGAACCTGGCAAGGGTGTCTTCTTTCCCTTTTATTTGTTTACATTTAGAGCCATTGGTGAAGAAAACAAGCAAATCTTAAATTCAAGAATATAACTGGAAAAATTGCTCTTATTCGTAAAAGCAAAGAAAGAAGATGTTGAAGATGCGGAGAAGTATTAGATGCTAACTGGATATACGTGTTCATAGAATGTAGATTTGTACTGCAATTTTGGAATGATTTCAAAGAGTTTGCTAAGGCGCAATGGATGGATAGTTATCACATTATGGATTCCTTATTGTTATTTAATGTTCTAATCCCAAAGGTCATCCCAAATTTTTCAAGTACCTCTCCTTTGGTCAATCTTGGCCATTGCTATAAAAGTAATTACAGTGAACTGGAAGAGTGAACATAAACTCGTATTTAGTAACTTCATAAGTTTAGCTAAGTGTGTGTAATAAAGAAATGCAAACTATAGTTTATTTATTTTATTTATTTTACATTTGTTGACCGGGCTAGTCCAGCTGGATACATATCCCTTTTCAGTAGAGGCCCGGGGAGAAAAGCTCCAGCATAATAGCAATACATGATGAGAGGCAAGTTTCATTTACAATATAAGAATAAGAAATAACATAGACTTAATATAAGCACAAGTAGCAAAGCAACAGGTTAAACAAACTAGTTGTATAGGATAAACACAGTGAAAATAATGGTCTAGGTAACTAAGTTATCAGGGCAAATTATGAGTACAGGAGATTTGATAAGTTAGTCAGGTTCTGTGCATGGGCATAGCCATTGTTGCTTAAGATGGTTTTTGAGGTTGTTTTTGAACTGTTTATGTGAGGTCATGAGTCTAAGGGTGTTTGGCAGGGAGTTCCAGGGCTTTCCAATGGAGTTGGCATACAGGGCATCACCACCCGAGTTCTTAGCTTTAGTTGTTAAGATCTGGACATTATTAGCTGATCTAAGGGAGTTAAGGTTGGAGTAGGGGGTCAAAATACTACACAGTGAGGGAGTTCTGTCGGGATGGTGGATTATTTTAAAGGCTTCGGTGAGTTGGTTAAGTTTGAGAAGATTGGGTAGTTCCAACCAACCGAGTTTCCTAAGGTTAAGGCAGTGGTGGGTGCGATATGGGGAACCTGTTATGAATCTAGCAATATGGTTATAAGCAAGAGAGAGCATGTTAAGTTCACGTTTATTGAGGAAGGAAAAAACTGGGGATGCATATAGTAGGGTGGAGAGGAGATGCGTGCGGGCAATAGTTAGTTTGGTCAAGGGGGTTAAGAAGTTTTTTATTCTGTACATGGATCCAAGTTTTTTGTTAACCGATTTAATGGTTTGGGTAATGTGGATGTCAAATTTTAGCTTATAGTCAATGGTAACACCTAGTAATTTGGTACTGGTAACAGGGGCTATGATGGTTCCGTTGATGGATTTAATATGAAAAGGTGTAATGTTAGTATTTGGGAGTTCATTGCCAAGGGGTGTATTGGCGTTGGGGAAAAATAGGAGTAATTTAATTTTTGTTGGATTGAGTAGGAGTTTCAAGTCAGTGAACCATTTCTCAACTAAAGTAAAACAGAGTTGAGTAGTAGTTTGGAGTTTTGAAAGGGAGACATCGGAGCAGATCAGGGTGGAGTCATCAGCATATTGTATGCAGGTGGATTTGGGGATGACTGAGTGAAGGTTGTTTATGAAGATGGAAAAGAGAAGAGGACCTAGTATGGAGCCCTGAGGAACACCGATGGTGTTTGAGAGCAGGTCTGATAGTTTGTCTTGCCACAGGACAGCTTGTTGCCTACCAGTGAGGTACGCCTTAAACCAGCTTAGTGCAGGGGTGCTAAGATGTAGGCTTTCTAGGGTATTAAGTAGGAGTTGGTGATTGACCATGTCGAACGCTTTCGATAGGTCACGAAAGAGGGCGGAGGATATTAGTTTGTTGTTGCGATTGTTATTAATGGAGTCTATAAAGGAAAGGAGGGCGGTGGTTGTACTGTGGTGGGGGCGGAAGCCATGTTGGGAGTTAGATAAGAGACGATTAAGGGTTAAGTAGTGAAGGAGTTGTTTGTGAACACATCTTTCCATAATTTTCGCTATTGGAGACAGGATTGCTATTGGTCTGTAGTTGGATATTTCAGTGGCGGTACCTCCTTTATGAAGAGGGATGATATAAGAAATCTTCCAAGAAGAGGGGATGGTGGCTTCAGTAATAGTTCTATTGATCAGGATGGATATAGTGTAGGCGATGGCTTCGGATGCTATTTGTAAGTATTCCGCTGGGAGGTGATCAGCCGCCAGGGTGGTTGGTTTAAGTTTTTTTAAGAGGGAACAAATATAGGAGGAAGAGACAGGGTTTAGGTTAAAGGAGGTGTGGGCAGCTTCATGAGGTTGAGAGGTAGGTGGGGCAGTGGAGATTAGTTGGCTAGCAAGAGATTGGATAGTATCGGTGAAGAAGGAGTTAAAGGTGTTGGCTACTGCTTCTGCATCTTTCCCGATGTGCTTCTCAGGGGTTGGGGTAGTAGTTTTACCTGGGTCAAGGAGGTTGTTAAATCCTGCCCAGAACTTCTTTGGATTGTTCTGGTGTTTATTCTGGAGGTGGCAGAAGTATTGTTTTTTGTCCTGGGTAGTGGCTGATTTGGTAGTGTTTCTTAGCTGTTGAAATTTAATGCGATCTTGGGGGGGTTTAGTGGCTCTCCATTTGTCCCAGGCCTGGTCTCTGAGTTTCATTTTGGTTTTGGTTTCTCTAGTTAACCAAGGTGCTATACGTAATTTGGATCTGATTAGTCTGTTTGGGGCATGTGTTTCTAGTATCCTAAGGAATGTATCGTTGAAGTGGGAAACACTCTCTTCTAGGGGTAGAGATTTTAAAATGGACCAGTTGCAGGATTTTAGGTCTGCAAGGAATAATTGTGGGACAAAGTTCTTTTTGTTTCTAATTAGTCTATATAAGGGGGGGTTCGTAGTTGGGCATTTATGTTTAATAATATAGGTAATTAGGTGGTCACTGAGGTCACTGGGAAGGGTCCCAGTGGTATAGTTAATTGAATCTTTATTGGTAAGGATCCAATCGATGGTGGTTTCTTTTTGGTGAGTATTGCCGAGTCTGGTTGGGGAAAGTATATTTTGGGAAAAGCCATGTAGGTTAATAGGTTGTGGGGTTGTATGGGTAGAGCAGAGGGACCAGTCTATATTGACATCCCCAAGTACTATGGTTTCTTGTGGGTAACTAGTGGCTAGCCAGGACAGTGTTTGCTCAAGATTTTCTATATTATTCCCTGGTGGGATATAAATAACAATGAGGTTGATGCATTTTTGAGTGTTTAAGCATAGCTTTAGGGCAATAAGTTCTAAATTAGAAATTATGGGAGGTTGTGTTGGGTTCTTAATGATATTCAGGGTATTCCTGAACATAACAGCTATACCTCCACCCCGTTTCTTTACACGGTCGGCCCTGAAGATATTATACCCGGGAGGGAGAATCTCTTCGTCCTTAGTGGTGGGTTTTAGCCATGTTTCAGTTAGACACATAATGTCAGGGGAATGAGTGGCTAACATAGCGTGCAGGTTGTGCACCTTGTTGTTAATGCTTCTTAGGTTCAAGTGTAGTACTAGAAGGGAGTCAGTAGAATTACGAGCAAATTTAGATGGGTTAGAGTCTAAGACAGTAGTGGGACCTGGATTGGGATGGATATCGCCATAAATGGTAATACTATTTTTCAGGTAAATTATTAGTCTTTGTAGTTTGAATAGTAATTTGAGGTTATTTTTATTATTTGAAATTTTAGGGTGATGAAGGGTGAGTTGGGCTAAGTTGGGGGATTTTGTTTTAACAGTGTTGGGCGTTGGTGGGACAGATATGGCAGAAAGATTAGAATGGCAGTTGGTGTAGCGCTTAGGAAGGGAGAATCCTATGAGAGTTTGGTTTTCATACTTTGTTAAAAAATAGGCAATAAGGAGTAGTAGGGTTGTTGAGAGGAGGGTTGTAGAATAGGGGAATATGGCCATGGTGTAAGAGTGGAAAGTGTACTAGGAAGGGAAGAGGCTTTAGTTTTATCTTTGGAATAGGGGAGGACCTAGAAGTGGGAGGAGTAAGGAGGAAATAGAAGGGGCGTATGGTTTGCAAAGGGGAACTTGGGAGGGGTTATCTATTCCTATAAATGTAGAGGTACTGGGGGCGGGTGGGATATGGGGGCAGGGAGGGGAGCGGAGCCCGAGCGAAGCGAGGGCGAAGCGGAGCGGGGCATACACTGCCCGGAGTTCTCTGGGTCTTAGAGCCAGCAATAGGTGAGTGCAATATTCGGCGTAGTGAAATTACTACCAGTGCATACAGTAAAGAAGCACTTTGGAGAGATATATTTTGCACTTAAGTTAAAAAATGGTACTGCCAGGTTCCAGTTTGCAACAACCTTAGTTTGGTCTTTCCAAGAGAATTGGGTAATAGCTTTTCAAGGAGGTGAGGACTGGTCTGTGCAGACGCTTTGGTTGTTGTCAGGTAGGAGCGTTTGTTCTTAGGAGCCACGCGTTGTTAGGATTAGAGAGGGGGGCTTCCTGTGATAGAAGGGAGAGAGATAGCACAATTAGTTTCTCCGTGCATATAGTATTGATTCAGAGGTGTCTGTATGTATGGTCTAGTGTGAACTCAATGCTTGGGGGAAAGTAATCAACAACAGTAGATATGCAGTTAGTGTTACAGTCGCTAGAAAGTCAGTATCATGATTGCTTCAATGTAAGGAACAATATGGAATTAGATGGTATAACACATGGCATAACAAGGCTGAGAGATTAAATTGAAAAAACATACAGTACAAAGCAATTACCTAATAGTATTAGATAAAAGACGCCAGTGTTACAACAAGAACACGTGCAGACACTTAGAGTTAGCTGCAAACAAATCACTGACCCAGTCGTAAAATTAAATTAAGACAATATGGCATCTACTTTGCGTCGAGAAACGCTGGCAAGTACTTGGAGTTACCTTTTAACCATCTACAAGATCAGCAGTACCATTAAACATCTACAATAGCAAGAGAAAGATTCAAACATAAACAAACAACTCACTAAGCCAGTCGCTTAATTAGTTCTAGAAAATGTGGCATCTGTTTTGCATAATGAACGCTTGCAAGTACTTGGAGTTGCCTTAAACTTCTATCGACCAAGTCGCTATCTGGTTTAAGGAGAAGGACGCCAGATATATGCTAATAGCACGTGCAGCACTTGGTAATTGTATCAGATAAGTACGATCAAGCAAGCAGACAGACTACAGTAAAATTCTGGCATTGACGGTAAAACAAAAATGCACAATAATATAAAAGGTTCTCTGGCTGTAATAGTAGCAGGAAGATTCAATGTTGGACCAATACAAACACAATAAAGACGCTATCTGGCTTTAGCAAAAAAGACGCCAGATATGCGCTAACAACACATGCAGGCAGTTAATGGTAGTTTGAATACCAAGCAATAAAAAAAAGGATTCACTGACAAAAATTGTAGCAGAGAGATTAACTTTAGACCAGTGCAACCACAATTTAGACTTCTTTCACTGTGTCCGAGTTACCTGGAGGCTGGAAAATACGTCCGGGCCAGAGGACAGGTAGTACCAGGAGTAATTGAGTTTAAAGTTTAGCGGTAAGCCGGATGGAGTATTTGAAAACTTTCTGACGTCAGCATACACCGCCCGGAGTTCTCGGGGTCTTAGAGCCAGCAATAGGTGAGTGCAATATTCGGCGTAGTGAAATTACTACCAGTGCATACAGTAAAGAAGCACTTTGGAGAGATATATTTTGCACTTAAGTTAAAAAATGGTACTGCCAGGTTCCAGTTTGCAACAACCTTAGTTTGGTCTTTCCAAGAGAATTGGGTAATAGCTTTTCAAGGAGGTGAGGACTGGTCTGTGCAGACGCTTTGGTTGTTGTCAGGTAGGAGCGTTTGTTCTTAGGAGCCACGCGTTGTTAGGATTAGAGAGGGGGGCTTCTAAGCCAGTCGCTTAATTAGTTCTAGAAAATGTGGCATCTGTTTTGCATAATGAACGCTTGCAAGTACTTGGAGTTGCCTTAAACTTCTATCGACCAAGTCGCTATCTGGTTTAAGGAGAAGGACGCCAGATATATGCTAATAGCACGTACAGCACTTGGTAATTGTATCAGATAAGTAGGTGAGTGCAATATTCGGCGTAGTGAAATTACTACCAGTGCATACAGTAAAGAAGCACTTTGGAGAGATATATTTTGCACTTAAGTTAAAAAATGGTACTGCCAGGTTCCAGTTTGCAACAACCTTAGTTTGGTCTTTCCAAGAGAATTGGGTAATAGCTTTTCAAGGAGGTGAGGACTGGTCTGTGCAGATGCTTTGGTTGTTGTCAGGTAGGAGCGTTTGTTCTTAGGAGCCACGCGTTGTTAGGATTAGAGAGGGGGGCTTCCTGGAGGCTGGAAAATACGTCCGGGCCGGAGGACAGGTAGTACCAGGAGTAAGAACATCTCATATGACTCAAACATTTAGCTTGGCAAAAGTTACAAACTTTATTGGACAAATATTAATGGTTTTATATAATTCATGAGGGATTTTATTATGGATGATTGTATATAGTTTATTGTATTTGTTCATTTACTAGTTATCTGTGCATAAATTGTTTATAAAATCAAATAAGTTGTTGGAAAAAAAGAATATAACTGGAATGTAATTAAGAAATCTTAGCTCTATTTGCAGGTGATATTTTGTACTTGATAAATCTGGTAAAGGACGTGGTAGTATGGAACACTGAGACAGTGTCAAGTCTTTTCAGAATATAAAATGAAGGTAAAACAAACAGCAGTAAAATATGTACCCATACATAAACTGATTCAGCATTACCCATATTTTTGGAGACAAGATAAGATGAAGTATCTTGTCCCCAAAAATGTCTCCTCTGCAGGAACTCTGCCCTGCAATATCAGTGACCATTATCCTGCCTACATGATACACAATACCTCCACAACTCTACACCAGCATCAGTACAGGCCCACCAGAAATCTAGCTTACTTCGACCCAATAACCTTCAATGAAACTCTGAATCAAATTAATTGGGACATTCTAAAATCTCTAATCCTTGAAGAACCTGTTGAATTTTTCAATTCAGCATTCCTAAGCATACTCAATAAAATGGCCCCTCTCAGAAACAAGAGAATAAAAACTAATCATCCAATCTGGTTATCTAAAGCTACCAAAAAAACTTATGATGTCCAGAGATAGAATGTAGAAAAAATAGCAGAAAAGTAAAAACCTCATAGAACTCCAGTTATTCAAACAGCTCCGCAATCAAGTAAAATGTTTAGTCATTAAGGATTAAAATCAATACTGCCTCTGTGTCCAAAACAATTGTAACCACAACTCAAAACAATTCTGGAATTCAGTCTCTACACTACTAAACCCTGTCACCAAGAGTAATCCTTGCCCAAATCCGTATAAAACTCCAACAGGGAGAGCCTCACTTATCAACTCTTATTTTATAGATATTATATCCAAACTAGCTGCCACCTTTCCTCAAACTAGCCACAAGTACAATACACTACCAACTCAGCATTCCCCGACAAACTGTTCACCTCAACCTTTCTCTCCTATTCCTACTTCCACTATAACCAAGCTCCTGCTAAAACTTAAACCCGGTAGTACTGCCCTAGACAATCTGCCCCCAGAATACTTGCAGCTTTCAGCCAGATCTGTCAGCTGTCCCATCAGTATTCTCATAAACAGATCTATCCAGGATTCTTGGGTACCCTCCATATGGAAAAAAAAGCCTACATCATTCCCTTGCACAAACAGAAATCTCTAATTTCCGCCCCATAGCTGCATTATCCCCATCTCTAAAATAATGGAAAAATGCATTCAAACCCACCTAATGAATTATCTGCTGCAAAATCAACTCCTTTCCACCACTCAACATGGCTCTTTCGTGTGCTTTCTCCTGCTAACCTGGTGCACTTGAGCATTCTGAGACAGTGTGGCAACTGTCTAATGTACACAGACAACCCTGTCCTCTCCTCTTACCTCCCAACACTCATACCTGTGAGAGATGCACTTATATCACCATACTGGAAGCAGTGCACACTCCAACCAAGACTGGACTAGCTGGTCAAGAGGAGAAGGTCAACACGTGCAACTCACTACATAGAACACAAACCATACACTCACCTTTGCGGAGGCTGTCAATAATAATCTACCCAAACAGAGACCCCCCCCCGAGACTGAAACGCACTCGAACACCACAACACCAACCCCAGAACACACAGCTCACCACCACAGTGTGCCCCTCAACCCAAGCCCTTAAGGCAAAACACTTTGCCCAATGTACTAATCATAGGAGACTCAATTGTGAGGCACACTGATGTCCCACTCACTAGGTTGAACATGGAGAAGGTGACAGTCAGTTGTCTATCAGGTGCCAGGGTCCACCACATAACACATGCACTCAGGTCACTCCACAACAAGTACAAATATGACTCTGTCATTGTCCATGTGGTTGTGAATGACCTGCGACGTACCTCCCTGGACTACATGAAAAGAGATGTGATGGAACTCTCGGATTATGTGACCCAGGCAGGTATAACCTTAGCCCTGAGCAATATTCTACCGTCACCCAGAATGATACCACAGTATGAGCAGAAAATGATTGACTTCAGCAATTGGCGAAGTTTCTGGTGTCATTCTAAGGGGGATCCAGTATCTCTCTGCCTGGGGCGACATGATCGACAGACCTCTGTATCACCCCTCTTTTCATTGGATTCAGTCATGATCTCCAAATAAAATTTAGAAAAATATTTCTAACATGTTTCTCTATTTTACCTGGAAACATATACACTACCACCCCCAAGTATGCTAGTTTTCCTAATATGTATGTATTGAACATATACAGTTTTTGTAAAATGATAATACCATCATAATATTTTTTCTTTATTCCAACATGCTCTATTACATTTTCAAGCTCTCCATTTTAACTCCTAATACACCCATTTCTTTCCTAGTGTTAATACATTCCACTTGTTTTCTTGTAATGTAACCAAGCTTTCTTCAATAATCCATCCACTTGCACCACCGCTTCACTTATCCATATCTTATTTCTAGCCGCAGTCATCAAGTAGTCTGCGTATGGCAAGTAAATCAGTATTATAACTCATTTTCCCATCTTCCATTTTGCTTGCATCATTCCACACCCTTGAATTATTGCATCCATTGCCTGTACAGATATATATGTTGACATCCTTGTTTAACTCCCTTCTTAATTATCTTTTCTCTATTCCACCAGTTTACCATAACATTCTGCAGTGGCATAGCATGTTTTTGTAGCATATTGATTCATGAGTAACCTTGTCAAATGGCTTTGCCATGTCACATCACTAGTCTTAATTCCTTATTTTCTTCCAAAATCATATTTGTTATTTTTTCACTCTTATTAATGTTTTATTCACCTCTCTTCCTTTGATTCTGAAAACCCTTTATTCTGTAATTTCATCCCAAACCTTCTGCATTCTTTTTGTATTATTTTTGTAAAGATTTATAATCTGGATTTGCCATTATCGGTCTCCAGTTGTCTATATAATTTTCTTTTTTTTTTTTTTTTTTGCCATATAAACCTGATTACTCTTCCACAAATCTCTTCATCCGTTTATTTTTTGACATTTGATTTTGATTTCCGGGAAAGCCTGACTGGGAAGAAGCACTTTTTCAGCGGAGGCCTGGAAAGAAAAGCTCCAAATTATTACAAAACATTTTAATAATAATAATTTTACAGTCTTCAAAAATAAAAAAAAAATCTTCAGTTTAAATAATTGTAACAAATTCATGATAATTTAAAAAAAACATTGGTTAAGAGTAATTACAAGTTATATGGTAATCATGTAATATTTATAGAAATTTTAGGCAGTTTGTAGCGAAATTTAAGGAAAGTTAATTTAGTGCAAACAGGAATTGATATGAAGCGAGGGAAAACAGGCTTATAGTATATTTAGTGAGAAAGTCAGGGAAGAGAATTTGACTTGAAGTAAGGAAGTAAGTGAAGAAGGGAGAAAATGAAGTATAATGAATGAAATGGTTCACATTTGGGGATATAGTTTATCCTGGTTTTGAGCAATAACAGAGCCAGATTTTACTTAGGAAGTCCTTCAGTGTGGTTTTGAAAGATTGGAGGGAGGGGGAGGGTGTTGACCTGATGGATACTGGTAAGGAGTTCTAGGCCTTAGAAACCTTGTACAAGTATTATTGTCTGGCAGCTCATTTAATGTTTTGCAGAGTATTAATTTCTCATTTTCATTTCTCTCTTTATAATGTTTGTAACCTAATCTATCTATTTCTGGTGCTGATTCTTCCCTTCTTCCTTTTATTTCTACCCTTTTTCTCATAGTATCTTCCTTTTCCACAGAATTCTTAACATTTTCAGATACATGTTTTTACAGTCTGTTTGTATTGTTTCCATTTCATTAAAATTCTACACAAACTTTTCCACAATTTCAGTTATTTTGCTCTGCCTATATTTGCCTATATCTAATATTTCCTTCTTCACCAAACATTGCATCCATTCTTCTTTTTCTTATTATTTTTTTCCCAAATAGTGAAATTTCCTCTCAAAATTCTCTCTAAACAGCAGTTTTAACTTTCTCTATAGTTTTTTATACAGCTCACTTTGTATTTCTCTTATTCGCCCACCACTCTTTTTCATGTCTTTATATGATTTCATCATGTACTCTCTCCTATTCCTTTGCTTCATTTTTTCAACATTCAAAAAGTATTTTTATATGTTTTTCTTTGTACATACTCCAGCAGTCTGTCATTGTTTTCATTATGTATTATGTATTCTCATTGCTACATGCTTTTCCATAAAACATTGTTCCCTTTTCAGTTTATCTGTTTTAGCAATCTTTCCAGCCAGACTTTATCCCTTTCCCTTCTTTAATTACATCTCTGGCATCTCCTGTTCTAGCCCACAACACTCTATGGTCCGAAAATTCAGACATTTCTATCCCACCAGTTATTTATTTCATATTTTTTGAATACACAACATCATCTCTTTCAGTTCTCAAAGCCACTTCCCCTTTCTGTGTCAGATGTTCTTTATGTTTCACTGTTGCAGTCATCACACTTGGGTTATCTGCCTGCAGGTATCCCTCAGTTGGCCCGAATACCAGAGACTTAGAATTTCTGCATCGGCTGCTGTCGCTCCAAGACTGACATCAGGTCGTCAGGGGTATAAAAACAGGCAGCCAATGCCATTACATCAGTCTTTCTTGCCGAGGAGCCCGAAGCAGAAGCAGTTCGCAAGTGCCAATCGGCCGCTACCTGAATTTTCATTTACGACTTGATAATCCTGAAGTCTTCTAAAGCTAAGTACCCCGTTGGGGATCCTTTTTTCTTGCTCTAGCCAGATGTCATCCTATCTCTATGTCTATGTCTAACCTAATGTCAGAAAAAGTTAATTATCTTGCCTGTGGAAAGCAAATAGCTCACAGACAGGGATTTTCATTCTTACTGCGTCACTTGTTTAGGCTCAGACCACGACTTTCCTGGCTGTCAGTTTTGTGCCTTAACTCCCGAAGCATTCGTTGTCGGGCTCTCTTTGTTGATAAATTCTTTCGCTCTCGATCTAAGTATTCTGAAATTGCTTCGGTAAGCCATCTGACTACCGATATTCCAAAAAAAGTAAGGATAAAGGCAAAGAGAGACCGCATAGGTCCAAAACTGCAGACGATGCTTCCGGTAAGCTAGTCGCCAGTCCGCCGGTATGCAGTGAGACGCTTTTGCAACCCCTGATGCCTGCTTCAATGGATTTGCAAGCCTCTACTGAGACCCATTCAGAGACCCGGTATGCTGTGAGATGCTTCTTCGACTATGGAACCTGCGGATGTCTCTACCTTGGATGGGTCCGGAGCTGCTGTGCAGGCACTGGCTTCTGAGGCAGTTCTTCGCTCAACCGATGTTCGAATCAAACCAACGACTTAATTTTTAACCAAAACTACCGAGTTTCTTAGGCCCAGAGTATGCACTATGCCTAGAAAACCGACACCCAAAGTACATGCTCATGCTCCCATGCCACAAAAACAAATGCTTAGAATGGCTGAAGACCTTATTACTCTGATTAGGGGAAGTCAGCCTTCCCCTGCAAAGAGACAAAGAACCCAGTCTCCTTCAGCTTCTACAGACCAGGAGTTTGATGACTCTGAGATTTCTGGTTATGAAGACATGCCCTTATCTACCTATGAGGATTCAGATGCAGAGGAATCCATTCCCTCTGCCTCCTCTCCAGAGGATTTTTCTTTTGATGAAACCTTGCATACTTTGAGAGCATTTCTACTGGGAATGCCAAGAATATCCTCAGCCTCAGCACTGGCCTTTAGCTATACCCCCTGTCCTGGATGTTGTGGATGACGTTTTTATGGAAACCAGTCTTACTCCTGACACTTTACCTCCTGCCCCCTGGAAACCAGACAGGTACTACAGAGTACCTAATAATCTCAAATTCCTTTTCAAGAATCCTACTGCTGACCCAGAGATCATTTCCCAGGGGCCTAAAGGTATCAAGGCTACTACAGCCAATAATCCCACCCCTTCAGACAGGGATTCAAGAGCTTTGGACAAATGGTAAGAAGGTATATACCTCTGCAAGTCTTGCTATTAGGGCATTGAATTGCCAGTTTCACATGCTGAAGTACTAGCAACATATTATGGAACTCATTAAACAAAAAGTGGCAGTATTTTCAGACTGTGCAGAAAATAAAGAATTGCTGGAGCTTATGTACTCTGCAAGCCAAGTCAGTAAGCATACTTTGCAGTGTGGCTTTGATGCCCTAGAAGTATCTTGCCGGGCAGCAGTCACTGGCTATGTACGGAGAAGACATGCTTGGCTGAAGGAGCAGACCTTGCCAGACCATGTCAAATCAAAGTTACTAGACGTTCTTTTGAATAAGGACTGTTTGTTTGGCACCAAAGCAGAAGAGGTTCTTAAAAAGATGGAAGAAAAAGCTAAATCTGTGCAGACTTTTAAAGAATTCTTACAAGTGCAATCCCCTAGATTCAGTAGGCATTGCCCTTCAAAACACTGGTCCTTTCCAGCCCCCTCCAGGCCATCCCAAACCAGACCCAGGGGAAACAGACCACCCAGACTACAGTTGCAGGGTATGCAGAGATCTAAGCAATGGAGTGCCCCCACCCCTAAAGCAGGGAGTGGTAAGCCACCTCCTTACGGAAGAAGCTCACAATGACTTCTTTACTCCATTTCCCAGCCCTGCCCAATTGCTTGTGACCCTAGGAGGAAAACTTGCCCTTCATTCAAAAAAACTGGATGTCCATCACTCAGGACTGGTGGGTCCTCAACATTGTATCCCAAGGGTATAAATTTTATTTCCATTCACTGCCAACCCCAAGTGGATTTCCAGACCTTCCTCCAAACCAGTGGTCAGAGACTAAAAATCAAGTACTTTCCCTGCTCAATATCAGCTATTCAGCCTGTTCCAATAGAACAGAGGGGTCAAGGATTCTACTCCAGGCTCTTTTGGTACCCAATCCTGGATCTTTCAATTGTAAACACCTTCCTAGTGGTGCCAAAATTCAAAATGCTTACCCTGCAACAGCCTCTTCCTATGCTAGTCAAGGATGCCTGGTTAGTCACCCTAGACTTAAAAGAAGTCTATCTGCACATCCCCATAAGGGAGTCATGCAGGAAGTATCTACTCTTCATGGCAGGATCTATGCATTATCAGTTCTCTGCACTTCCCTTTGGCTTATCTACTGCGCCCAGGGTATTCACAAAATGCCTGGCTCCAGCCATTGCATACTGCAGGCAGAGAAATATCCAAATTTACCCATACATGGACGACTGCCTGATTCAGACAGACAGTCAGGAATTGCTACTGCAGCACCTGACATTTGTAAAAAAAAAAACCTTCTCACTTCCTTGGGGTATACCATCAATGAAAAGAAATCAAAACTGGGTACCCAGTCAAAAAATTGTATTCCTGGGTGCAAGCTTGGACACAACTTCCCAGATGGCATTCCTCACTTCAGAAAAACAAGTCTACCTGACAGACTATTTCAAACAAATGGCCAACAGAACCAAGCTATCCACAAGGAAAATACTGCAAGCCCTAGGGTTCATGGCCTCATGTATACTGTTAATTCCATATGCAAGACTGTATATGAGGAAACTTCAGTGGTACTTATGTCTTTGGTGCCAACATTCTCAGGACCTGGAAACAGTCATTCCTATCATACCTTGTCTAAGGACAGAGTTCCTTTGGTGGGCAGAAGCATGCAACCACAACAAGGGACTGCCATTTACTCAACCCCACACCGCCCAGACCCTAACCACAGACACATCAGACTGTCTGGGGGGCACACATGGAAGGCATATGTATTCAGGGCCACTGTAGCCCAAGTCAAATTCATCTGCACATCAACCAAAAAGAGATGCTAGCTGTACAGAATGCCCTGACAGCTTTCAGATCCCTATTCTTCCAAGGACAACTGCTAATAAAGACATACAATACCACAGTTATGTGGTACATCAACAAACGGTGGGGGAACCCATTGCTACCCACTCTGCAGGCTAGCGATGGCCATGTGGAACACGGCCTTGGACATTCAAGTCCTTCTACAAGCTCAATTCCTGCCAGGCAAACAAAACTCACTGGCCTACGACCTAAGCAGAAATCTCATAGACCCACACGAGTGGCAATTGGAGCCCAGCTCTTTCAACCTTCTGATTCAGAAATGGGGGACCCCAGAGGTGGATCTCTTTGCCTCTCCCTACAACCACCAGCTCAGAAAATTCTGCACCAGGAATCCTCACAGCAGGGCCTGGAAAATGGATGCCCTATCTTTTCAGTGGGAAAAGCTCTCAGTCTATGCCTTTCCCCCTCTGCCCCTTTTCTCAAGGTAAAACAAGACAGGCCAAGGACAATTCTGATTGCTCCGGACTGACCACGCCAGCACTGGTACCCAGTACTGCGCAGCTTGACACCGGTGCCACCCTGGCACCTACACCAGACCCCAACCCTGCTCTCACAGCAGGAGGGACAGATTTTGCATCCACAACTGCAAACCCTAAATCTTGCAGCCTGGCGTATTCCTTGAATTCTCCCCTAGCAGCCCTAAGCAAGCAGGAGCTAGACGTCATTCTTGAAGCCAGAAAACCCAGTACAAGAAAATCCTATGCTGATAAATGGAAAAGGTTCTGCTCATGGATTCAATCCGAAGGAGAGGACAGTACTCTGCCCTCCCTGCCTCTAATCCTGGATTACTTAGCAGATCTACTCCACAAAGGCCTGTCCTTTTCCTCCATTAAGATATATGCCTCAGCCATTTCTGCACATTGCAATACTGAGCCACCTCTCTTCTCACACTCTCTGATCAAATAGTTCCTGAAAGGGGCAAACAAATTAAGGCCACCAAGGAGAGCACCCACACCTGCTTGGGACCTTAACTTTGTACTGGAAAAACTCACGCTTCCTCCCTTTGAACCTGCTGCATCAGCAGAGTTAAAAAATTCCTCTCTTGGAAAACAGCCGTGCTTCTAGCCATCACTTCAGCTAGACGAGTGTCTGAGCTACAAGCACTGATGGCTGTGGAACCCTTTATTATTTTCCATGCTGACAGGGTTTCCCTCAGGACTAACCCTTCCTTTATGCCTAAGGTGGTGTCCAGTGTGGCTGTCAACCAATCCATCCATTTGCCAACCTTCTTCCCCAATCCTCAAAATAAAGGGGAACGGATCCTGCACTCCTTGGACGTGCACAGACCGCTCAGATTCTACCTTGATTAGGACTAAGCCCTTCAGAAAATCTGACCAGTTATTAGTCAGCTTTGCAGCAGGGGCAGAGGGCAAGGCCATTTCAAAACAAACCATTTCCAAATGAATAGCACACTGAATCCATTTCTGCTACAAGCACCATAGGAAATCAACCCCTCAGGGGGTCAGAACACATTCCACTAGGTGAACATCTACCTCTACAGCATTTCTCAGGGGAGTCTGTACCAGGGACATCCTGGAAGCTGCTACCTGGAGTTCTGTACACACCTTCACCAAGCATTACCACCTGCCTATCTTTTCCAAATACAGGGCAGGTTTTGCTACAGCAGTCCTGCAAGGCATACTAGCCAGCCCTAACTCTTCTTGACTGCCTCCACCTTTCTTCAGCTTAGGGAATCCACCCAAGTGTGATGAATGCAACAGTGAAACAAGAAGAACATAGTACAGTTTTGTACACTTACCATAAATGTAGATGTTCGAGTGTATTCATTGTTGCAGTCCTGGTTTCCCTTCCTCCAGCCCCCTGGCTTTCTATCTCTCTCCTTCCTCTCTATGGCTATTACTCACCCCTTCTGGGGTATTGGTATTGGTATTTACTTTTTACTGGTGGTGTTTTCCCCATCATAATTTAGCTCCCTATTTGGGGGGCTCCTGACATTTGGGGCAAGAAAAACTGATGTAATGGCGTCAACTGCCTGTTTTTATACCCCTGACAACCTGACGTCTGTCCTGGAGCGACAGCAACCAACGCAGGAAATACTAAGTCTCTGGTATTCGGACCGACTGAGGGCTACCTGCAGGCAGATAACCCAAGTATGATGACTGCAACAGTGAATACACTCGAACATCTACTTTTATGGTAAGTGTACACAACTGTAGTTTTTGTGTCAGTTCTCTTATTTTCCTGTTTCAACTCTCCTTGTCTTATAACTTATCTTTTTGTATTAATGTCTTGTGATCCCCCCCCTTCTCTCAAATGTGCATTTAAAATCATCCACTACAATAATAGGCATAATTAATAATGCAGAGGTTTTTTTAAGTTCTTAAAAAAAAGTCTTTTTTTCCTTTCTGGCATATTGATGTATACATAAAGTACAACTATCCTTGTAGACATTTCCCTTTTCCTTGTATCACATTACACTTGTCCTCCAAGTACTGCCATCATTACATGGAATATTCTTATTTCTTCACTTAAAAAATCTTATTCGTAAACACACATCATTCCCCAATGCCTGTAATCTTTTTACCCCATACTGCTTCAGTTCTTTTCCTAATGATGTAGTTTTGTTCCAAATTGTTAATTTAGCAATTTGGCAATTGCATCACTAATTTACAATTACTAACCTACGATAATCAAGCAGTATTATCGCTGGAACCCGAAGGACATAATCCCTCCCTGCCCTCCTTTGAATATTAATGCGGTAAACACAGATTACTGCTTTTAGTCTTTCGCATTTGGAAGCAGTTTTTTTTTAATTTTTTAATGCATGGGTGCGGAACAACCTTTGTTTTTGTATAAAAAAAAGTGTTTGCATGCATAACAAAGCATGTCACTAGATAATGACATACATTTGAGTTTCTGACTTAATTTCCATAAGAAAATGCATGCTAACACAAATCCTGTTATTCTAGAAACTGTTTATAAGAGTAGTCTTTAAAATTTGTCCCTATTTTTGGGCCCTTGTCTCCTATAATTTTAGGCTGTGTCCAGATTTCTTGCACTAAGAGGTTGAGAGGTCTGCTACTGGATACCATGTTGCCTGATGTTACAAGACAAGTGAGGGCCACCAGAAATGCATTTTATATCCACACCTTAGATAGTTGGTTTGATGATTGTATGGTTGAACGGAAAAATGTTTAAAGACAGCGCCAGTGAAAAGTGTTTATGGTTTTAATTTACTCTACTGCTAATACTGTTTTGATTTAATTTATTGGAGAAGTACCATCACTTTAAGCAGGTTGTGAATTTTCAAGTTAGTACAGATGCAGTTATTAAAAAGAGGATGCATTTTGTGTAAGAAAGAAAGAAAAAGTATATTTAATAGGGTAGCCCAACTACCCAGGCTCATTCTTTTTGCAGTGTCTGGGAAAGGGACTGTGGTAAATTGGATATTATCAGAACTGGGCTTAAAGGGATGAGTGGCATAAGAGAGTCCCAGGTAATTTAGATTTCTGAGATATTATCCTGTAATGTAAAATCTTTATACTATACTAAGATTTATGTGCGACTTTGTGTAGTTGGAATGTAAGTGGACTGAGCAGCTATTAAATGGTTATTTACATTTTAGGAAACAAGCCTACTTTTTATTATAATAAAGTATACAGCGAGGAAATGTAGTGGTGCAACGATTAACATTGTCACCTCCCAGCTGGTGGTTCTACAGTTTGATTCTCAGCCGGGAGTGCCTTTTGTGCAGAGTCTGCATGTCCTCCCTGCATTCCCGTGGGTTTCCTCTGGGTACTCCGGTTTCCAGACACATTCCAAAAAAGACCTGCGCTGGAGAATTTTTCCCCAGGCCTCCACTGAAAATAGGCTCTGTCCTAGTCTGACTTTCCCAGTCAGCAAATGTTAAATAAAAATAGTATCCAGCTTATCAGGAAAGCTGAGAAGCTTAAATGCTGTTTATAGGTGAATATTAGCCTAACTGCCTTAAAGGGCCATTTTAAAACTAGCTGTTTTTTCCCATTAGGCAAAAAAAAATACCCTTACCGTGATTTTTGTTCCTGTACTTCCTATTTGCGAAGGAATGTGTCTAGAGTCATACCATTGAGTATTGAAAGGAGACTGATGCAGGATAGGACATTTAGACACTATGTCTGTCGTTTAGTAGCAGAGGGGATGTTTCTGGACTAAATTTGCTTATTCCCATCCATTGATGTTGTATTTGAATAAGGACAGGGTTTTTTTTTTAATGTGAATGGGGAGTCTGTTCCAAAATATTGGTATCATCTGTAATATGTACCTGTCCCCTGTTTTATTTTGCTGAAGAGGTTAAGGGCTATGAATCTGGTATTTCTGACACCCTTTGACTAGCTTTTGTACAGTAGATCCAATATTACTGTATCAGGCACAGAGTGAGTATAGCGGTAGATCAATGAGGAATTCCATCTTGGTTAGTCCCTGTGTAGTCTTTGTATGAAACCTCTGTGGGAACTCTAGTTTTTGCATATGTCTGGACAGGTACGTGTCAAAGTGGTGCATATTATATTCAGTGATGGGCCTGATGAGGAAAAAGTACAATGGGCCAATGACATCTCTGCACTGAGATGCTATCTATCCCATTGCTTAGAAGTTGAGCAGAATAGAAGAAATTCATCATAACAGTAATCCCATGTTCGTTAAATGTAACATCACTATCTACGTATGTCCCCAAATCTCTAAATACTGAATCAACTGTAGGGTTGTGTTGCCAGTGTGATAATTTCCCAGGGAAGTCTGTTTCCCAAAAGATACAATAACGCACTTTTTTGCATTTAGCTTTAGTCCATGACTCTGGCTCCATTTTTTGTTTGGTCAAGCCTTCCTAGTAGATTACTGAGTTTTTTAGGTATTAAGTGATTGCACCCAGCTTGCAGTTGTCTGCAAACGTGGTCAGCCAAAGAACCTTGACATTTGCTTGGACTGGAGTAGTAGATGTCAAACAGGAGTGGTCCCAACACCAAGCCCTGTGGTACTCCACTAGTTCTGGTCTTCCTGTGGGGGTAGTTTCCCCTATCTTGACTTCCTGTGTCTGTGAACCAGCTGGCAGTCCAGCAGGTGACATAAGGGTTTATTTCTAATTTTGTAAGGTGTTCTACAATGCCTGAAGTGGTGTGGGGTGTTGTCAAAAATGTTGATCAGGTCTAGTTAGACTGTGTGTACCGTCTTGCCTTAATCTGTTGCTTTAGTGAAAAATTCCACTAAGTTAAGTAAGCATAATCTACCTTTAACTAAACCAAACCAGGATAGGTCCAGTGTTTGGAGGTTTCCTGTGTCCTTACTAATTCCCTGGTAAGTCTTTCCATGACTTTACATATGAGTCTAGTCAGACTTACAGGTCTGTAGTTTCATGGGTTGGTGGATGACCCTCCTTTAATGTCCTCCATTCACTTGGTATGAAGCCTGCTTTCGGCTGAGGTTAAACAGTATTGTTGAAGGCATGGATTCATGTTCAAGATGCAGCCAGGGATATTATCAGGACCTATAGATGCAGTATTTTTAACTTTTGAGAGAGCTTGCAGAACTTGTTTCTTTTTAATAGTTGGGGCATTCTGGTTTCCAATATTCCTTGTCAGATGTTCAGGGGTGAAGTTGGAGCTGAATTGATCAGCCAGCAGGTTTACTATATCTTCAGCTTCAGTATAGGTGGCATAGTTCGCAATCGGCTAGATAGTAATAAAAGGTATTTAATGTCATTCAAGGTATTTGGCAATGGAATTCCTTTTTGAGTGGTTTGAAACTACACAACAATACTGTTCTTAAAGACTAGATGTGCAACACTAACCCAGTGATAAACAGATTACTAACTGTTGGGTTAATTTTTCTCCAATGCAAAAGGCATCACCAGTCAAGAACACACTCTGACCACTATCATTTCCTTTTATACTTTTTGAAAATATAATTGAATATCCTCATTGCATCAGTCAGAGATGGTAAGCAGTTGATATCTGCTGGCATGTTTTCTAAAAATGCATGCTTCCATATCACAGCAGGAAGTCCTGCACCTACTGAGTACAATTATGTAACCAGTCTTGTCACATTTTATGTGGAAATGTTTAACTTCTTGAAAATCATGCTCCAGTTATGTTGCACAGAAACACTGTTCTCTCTTCATTATGAATAGTCTGCCTTGTTAGAAAAGCTTATATAACACCTTATCCTCCCAGTGAGGTAAATGTGCAAGTAATTCACTTAACTTGGCCTTTGCCTCTTCCACCTTCAGCATAGTGGGAAAACTCAACTTATGTTTCACCTTTGTTCCCTTGTTGCTTCAGTGAACTTCACTCATTGCTACAGTGTAACCTCTGAGATGTCCTTCAAGAATGCAACTGCAGTCCTGACATATGGGTTGTCCTGCCTCAGGCAGCCCTTTGGTCGGCCGGATTCCAAAGTCTGGGTCCGGCGTCGGCTGATGTCGCCTCCTCCCCGACATCAGAGCGGCTGGAGTATAAAGGCATCCACCGACGCCATCTTCTTCAGTCTTTCAAATGTATTCCTTTTTATAACGTGATATAAATTGGACTAGCATTACTCTTGCCTTCCCAAACCTTTCATACTGAATCAGTTGCAACTGCATCCTTTTGTCAGCACAAAAAGACAGTGTCAGTGGCACAACCATTAGCACACGCATCTTTGCTTCAGAAGGCTGAGGATTCTATTCTTACACTAGGTAGGTGACTTGTTAACACTCCAGTACAGCATAAGGGAAGTGCTGCAGTCCTGAGAATGTCATTCTGTGGATGAGACCTTAAACCAAAATCCCATCTGCCTGAGTTAGTACTAGCTCAGTTAGATGTAAAAGATTCCACAGCACCTATTGAAAAAAGTAGGGTAAGCTTCCCCGATACTCTGTTAAAGGCTTATGCCGAGGCGCTGGAGAAGAGAAGTCTGTTAGGAAAATAAATCCATTGGATTTACTGGCTGAGTCGTTTTTTGGATTAAGCTTCCCCGATACCCTGGCCAAATTTCCTATACACTTATCAAGATTTTTCTTGAAGAGTGCTAATGAGGAACTTTGCTTGACATAGATGGGTAGCTTGTTACAGAGTATGGGAAGTCTCTGGGATAGGAATCTATCTCTCCTGCATGTCCTGCTTATTGTGGTGACAAGGTTTAGGTCCCTAGAGCGTATAGCTCGGAGACATTTGGATTTCTTTAGGTGTAGCATGTCCAACAGCTCTGGGTTTGACATGGCTTTATATGTTAGGCAAAGATCACCTTGGAGTAGGCGATAGGCTACGGACTAAAGCTGGAGTTTTTTGAGACGATCAGTGTAGGGCATCTGTTTGAGGCTGGTAATCCTCTTTGTGGGGTACTTCTGTGGCCTTTCCAGCTGCTCAGATGTCTTGTGAGGTACATTCCAAAAGTGGTGTTGTACGCTATAATGGGTCTAATGAGTGCTGAGTAGAGGGGAACAATGAACTTTTTTTTCCTAGATGAGAACCCTTTTGTGATGAGGTGTGCCACATAGAAGGATTTCCTGGCTACTGTGGCGATGTAATTATCAAAGGAGAGACTACTGTCCACCTGGGTCCCCAGGTCTCTTATCACACATTCGGCATTAAGTAGACTGCCGCCTCTGTGGTAGTTCATGGGTACAGAGTTTTTACCAAAGGGGATGACAATGCACTTTTTGGCATTGAGCTTGAGGTTATGGCTCTTACAGCAGGCATCTGGTCTCAGTGAGGCCCTTCTATTGGATGCCCACATCATTTGGGGACTCAACTGTGGCTCCTAGTTTGCAGTCATCTGCGAACGTCGTTAGCCAAAGGCCTTCTGTGTTAGCCTGTACTTCAGGGAAGTAGATACCAAGCAGGAGAGGTCCCAGGACTGAGCCCTGTGGTACTCCACTTGACACTGATTTGAAGTCAGATTTGGAGTCTGCATCTTTTACAGTGTGGGTTCTGTCAGTGAGCCAATTGGCAACCCATCTTGTGACGTAGGGATTAATACCTAGTTTAGTGAGTTTAGCTATAATTCCAGAATGGAAAATTTTGTCGAAAGCCTTGGCGAGGTCAAGATAGGCTGTGTGAACCACCTTACCCTCGTCTACAGTTTTGGTGACTGCTCAAAGAAGTCGATCAGGTTCAGGAGGCATGATCTGCCTTTCACAAACACGAACTGGGTAGGGTCCAAAGTTTGGAGGTTACCAACGTCTTTGTTTATGAATTCCAAGATGATACGTTTCATGGCCTTACAGACCAGGCTCATCAGGCTAATAGGGCGATAGTTCCCGGGATCAATGGTGGCTCCCCCTTTGTGGAGTGGGATAACTGTTGCTGTGCGCCATTCAGTGGGCACAAAGCCTGATGTGAGACTATGATTGAACATGGTGCTTAAGTGGGGAGCCAGTTTGTTCTGAAGTTCGTGTAAAACACAGCCCGAGATGTTATCCAGTCCCATGGATGCTGTGTTTTGGCTTTAGAGAGTGCAGCTTTTACCTACGTAGTTGTGACTATAGGGACTCTGCATTCTTCCTGTATAGATATGGGCCCTTTAGGGGGTGAGAGGAGGGTAGCGTTAGCACTGAACCTATCTGCCAGGACGTTGGCAATATCAGTTGGTTCTGTAATTTTCATGCCGTTATGCTGTAACTCAGAGCAGATCTGGGGGTTGCCATTGAGATTCTTGACATAGCTATAGAATGCTTTGTGGTTGTCCCTAGAATCAGTGGCGATTTCGTAGCTAGCTTTGGAAGATCTAAGGTCCAGCAAATCCATCCTTCCCTTCTTTTTCCGACATACTAACCAGTATCAAATTCTTTGCTATTGCCTTATCTGCTTTTAAGGTGGGCTGCTGCTCCACACGTTACATATGTGGTAGTAGACTCCAGCACTTTCTCTTGAATTTCATTGGCCTTCATTTTAATGGTAGCATATTGTTCTTGGAAAGAATCTGTCCTCAACTTCAGCCTTTTTGAGATGCAGTGCATCTCCAGCATTCCATCCATCCTCAAACCCTTTACCCCACTTTGACAATGACAGTTATCTGGAGCCAAGGTTTACACCGCTGGGTGGCTAGCTCCGCCACTGTAATTCATCTGTACCACACACTCGCCCACACACATTCAAACCTAGGGACAATTTAGTGTGTTCATTCTACCTGCTGCTTGTCTGTGGAATGTGGGAGGAAACCAGAGAAACCCGTAGGAAACCCAAGCCAACACAGGGTGGACATGTAGACTCTGAACAGAAGGCACCTCAGCTGAGAATCAAACCAGGGAATCTCTTGCTTTGAAGTGACAACGCTAACCGCTTTATCACTGCGCCACCCCATAATCCCATTAATTACTAGTCTTTGTTTACGCCTTCCAACACACTTCTCACTTCCATAATTTTCAGGAAAGTCAATCCTGTTTGAAACAGCACCCGTCACTCAAATCATTAACAGTGATTTCTTCTAAACTAGCAGTTTCTACATTTCTTCAATTCCTTCTGCCTTCATTTGATATGCACTGCTTATGTTGCAGTTTTATCAAATTTACCTCAAATGACAAAACTTTTAAACTTAGAGAGTTTAATATATTTAGTGACATGAAGAGAGAAACATCCATATGAAGCACTGTGATACTTCACTAGGGAGATGGACTGTGTTTTAATTTTGGGCATCGGGAGGATTCCCATAACAGGAAATCAAAGCTCTTTCCATCTAATGCCAGCTGATACAGTGCATGCCATCATGTCTCATGTCTTACCTCATTAAACCAATACACAGGCAGATCTTCCATTGAGAATCCTCCTTTTTTGGTTCAAGTAACATTTTCCGTCAAACAGTGTGTTCAGTAAAACACTTCCCATGACATAGTATACTGTATACATGAACTTTCATGTCATCAGAGTCCACCTGTCTGTTGCACACACAGTTCACTTACATTCCTTTCTTTCCCAGGTGAAGTTTTGTATTTGCAGGTCTAACAAATTCAGTTTGTGCATATCTGTCTATTAATCATAAGCCAAGTTCAGCACCAACACTGCCTTTAGTGTCTCATAAATTGGACCGTGTTAGCAGCTATAGAAGTTCATTGTTTCAGACCTGATATTTGTAGACACTTTCAGTTGAAGCTATTAGCATTACTAGTAATGGAAGATTGTGGCCTTCAATTCTTAGACTTTTCACAAGGGAAATTGATCTGTGGTTCAGTGCACAGCCCTAGTTATGGATCGGAGCATTGCAAGAAGGACAGATGCTCAGAGGTCAAATCAGGGTCTAGACTTCTGTCAGACAAGGTTGGTGTTGAGCTGGCCCCTGGTATGTGTAGGTGCTAATCACATTCTTGGCTGGAGATGGCAAACCAGTCCTTCACTTTGGTTGAAGTCAAGGAAATTGGGGAGGTATAGCTTTGGCTGTAGCTATGGGAAAATGACATCCCAGGTTGCCAGCACCACCAAGTATCCTTGACTAGCTTGGGCTCAAGCTCACACTGTCCTCCATTTCATTAGAAGACAACTAGAGTAGAGGAACTGTGCATGTTCTTCGTGTTTCACTGTTGCATTCATCACACTTGGGTTATCTGCCTGCAGGTAGCCCTCAGTCGGCCCGAATACCAGAATATTGGGATTTCTGTGTTGGATGCTGTCGCCTCTTCCATGACGTCAGGTCATCAGGGGTATAAAACATGCAGCCGATGCCATTACATCAGCTTTTCTTGCCGAGCAGGAGCCCGAAGCAGAAGCAGCTCGCAAGTGCCAGTTGGCCACTACCTGAAATTTTCGCTGTTCAAGTTTCAAACCTTAAGTCTTCTAAAGCTAAGTTCCCCGTCTGGGATCCTTTTTTCTTGCTCTAACCGATGTCAGAAAAAGTTAACAATTGTCTGGGCTGTGGAAAGCAAATACCTCACAGAGATTTTTATTCTTACTGCGTCACCTGTTTGGGCCCAGACCACGATGTTCCTCACTGTCGGTTTTGTGCCTTTTTTAATGCCCGAACTATTCATTGTCGGGCTATCTTTGTTGCTAAATTCTTTCGCTCTTGTTCTCCGTATTCCAAAATGGCTTCGATAAGTCATCCAACTACCGATCTTCCGAAAAAATGTAAGGGTAAAGACAGAGACAGACCGCATAGGTCCAAAACTGCCGACGACGCTTCCGTTATGCTAGTTGCCAGTCTGCCGGTACTCAAGTGAGGCACCTTCGCAGCCCCTGATACCTGCTTCTACAGATTCGCAGACCTCTGCTGAGACCCATTCGGAGTTCGGTATGCCACGAGATGCTTCTTCGACTATGGAACCTGCGGATGTCTCTACCTTGGAAGGGGCCGGAGCTGCTGTGCAGGCACCAGCTTCTGAGGGTGTATTCCAACCCTTCTGATGTTCGTATTAAAGGGACTACTTTGTTTCTGACTAAAGCTACCGAGTTTCTCAGGCCCAGAGTTTGCACTATGTCTAGAAAACTGACAACCAAACCGCATGCTCAAGCTCCCATGCCACAGAAACAAAAGCTTAGAATGGCTGAAGACCTTGTTACTTTAATTAGGGGAAGCCAGCCTTCCCCCTGTAGAAGGTAAAGAATTGATTTTCCTTCTGATTCTACAGACCATGAGTCCGATGACTCTGATCCCTCTGATTACCAGGACGTACCCTTATCTACATATGAGGGTTCAGATGCAGAGGATTCCATTCCCTCTGCCTCCCCTCCAGAGGACTTTTTGTGAAACCTTGCATACCTTAAGAGAGCATTTCTGCTGGGAATGCCAGGACTACCCACAGTCCAAAAGGAGACTCAGAGAATTTTTAGACTTGCTTCACCACAGGCCTCTAACTATACCCCCTGTCCTGGATATTGTAGATGATGTCTTCATGGAATCCAGTCTTACTCCTGATACTTCACCACCAGCTCCTAGAAAGCCTGACAGGTACTACAGAGTACCTGACTCTCACAAATTTCTCTTTAAGAATCCCACTGCGGATCCAGAGACCGTTTCACAGGGACCTAAAGGTATTAAGGCTACTACAGCCAAAAACCCTACCCCTTCGGATGAGGATTCTAGAGCTTTAGACAGGTGGGGTAAGAAGGTATGTTCCTCTGCAACTCTTGCCATCAGGGCTTTAAATTGCCAGTTTCACATGTTGAAGTACCAGCAGCATATTATGGAACTAATTAAACAAAAAATGTTGTTGCTTCCAGATTGTACAGAAAATAAAGATTTACAAGAATTAATGCATTCTGCAAACCAAGTTGGTAAACATACTTTGCAGTGTGGTTTTGATGCTTTAGAAGCATCTTGCAGGGCTGCTGTCACTGGGTCTGTACTGAGAAGGCAAGCTTGGCTGAAGGAACAAATCTTGCCAGACCATGTCAAAGCAAAATTACTAGATGCTCCATTAAACCAGGAACGTTTGTTTGGCACAAAAGCAGAAGTAGTTCTTAAAAAGATGGAGGAAAAAGCTAAATCTATGCAAACTGTTAAAGATTTCTTACAGGTACAGCCACCTAGATTCAGTAGGCATTGGCCTTCTAAAAACTGGTCCTTTCCATTCCCTCCCAGGCATTCTCAGTCCAAACCCAAGGGCAGCAGACCACCAAGACTATAGTCTCAGGGTATGCAGAGATCTAAACAATGGAGTGCTCCCACCTCAAAAACAGGAAGTGGTAAGCCACCCCTTATGGTAAAAGTTCACAATGACTTGTCTTATCATCCTTCCCAGCCAGGCCCAATTACTTGTTCCCCTAGGAGGAAAACTTGCCTTGCATGCAAAAAACTGGATGTCCATTACCCAGGACTGATGGGTCCTAAACATCGTATCCCAGGGATACAGATTCTACTTCCACTCACAGCCAACCCCAAGCGGGTTGCCTTCCTCCAAATCAGTGGGCAGAGGTTCAAAAGCAAGTACTTTCTCTTCTCAGTATCAGGGCTATTCAACCTGTTCCAGTAGAGCAAAGGGGACAGGGTTTCTACTTCAGACTGTTCCTGGCGCCCAGAAAAGAGAGCTCTTGGCACCCTATCCTGGATCTGTCCATTCTCAACACCTTTCTGGTGGTCCCAAAATTCAAAATGCTTACAGTACAACAGTTTGTTCCTATGCTAACCAAGGACTCCTGGCTAGTCACCCTAGACTTAAAAGAAACTTATCTGCACATCCCCATAAGGAAATCTTGCAGGAAATATCTACGTTTCAGGGCAGGCTGTTTGCACTATCAGTTCTCTGCACTTCCCTTTGGCTTATCTACTACGCCCAGGGTATTCACAAAGTGCCTGGCTCCAACCATTGCATACTGCAGGTAGAGAAATATTCAAATTTACCCATACTTGGACGATTGCCTGATTCAGGCGGACAGTCCGGAATTGCTTCTTCAGCACTTGGCATTTGTAAAGAGACTTCTAACTTCTCTGGGTTACACCATCAGTGAAAAGAAATCGCATCTGGTGCCCAGCCAAAAGATTGTATTCCTGGGAGCAAGCTTGAACACAACTTCCCAGATGGCATTCCTCACTCCAGAAAAGCAGGTTTCTTTGACAAACTGTTTGAAACTAATGGCCACCAAAACCCAGCTATCTGCAAGAAAAATACTGCAAGCCCTAGGGTGCATGGCCTCATGCATTCTACTTATTCCATATGCAAGACTGCATATGAGGAAACTCCAATGATACTTAAAAAGTCTCTGGTGTTAACATTCTCAGGACCCGGAAACACTGATTACTATCATTCCTTGTTTAAGGGCAGAGTTCCTTTGCTGGGCAGAGGCTTGCGAACACAACAAGGGACGTCCTTTCACTCAACCCCTCGCCACCAAAACCCTGACAACAGATGCATCAGACTATGCATGAGGGGCTCACATGGCAGGCAAATGCATTCAAGGCAAATGGAGCCCAGGACAAATTCACCTGCATATCAATCAAAAAGAAATGTTAGCTGTACAGAATGCTCTGATAGCCTTCAAATACCTTATCCTTCCACGACAACTCTTGATAAAGACAGACAACAGCACAGTTATGTGGTACATAAACAAGCAGGGGGGAACTCATTCCTACCCACTATGCCATGGCCCTGTGGAACACAGCCTTGAGCAACCAAGTGCACCTGCAAGCTCAATTCCTGCCAGGCAAACAAAATTCACTGGCAGACGACTTAAGCAGAAATCTACTGGAACCCAACTCATTCAAACTTCTAACCCACAGGTGGGGGACACCAGAGGTGGACATCTTTGCCTCACTCCAAAACCATCAATTGAGCAAATTTTGCACCAGAAATCCTCACAGCCAAGCATGGAAAGTGGATGCCCTATCCTTTACATGGGAAAACCTCTCAATTTATGCCTTTCCCCCTCTGCCCCTCCTCTCAAAAGTTCTACTCAAGATCAAACAGGACAAACCAAGGACAATCCTTATTGCACTAGACTGGCCACACCAGCACTGGTACCCTCTCCTACACAGTCTGACAGCAGTGCCACCTTAGCATCTACATCAGACCCCCTCCCTGCTGTCCCAGCAGGAGGGACAGATTTTTCATCCTCAGCTGCAAACCCTGAACCTTGTAGCCTGGCTTATTCCCCGAATACTCCACCAGCAACCCTCAGCAAACAGGTGCTGGATGTCATCCTTGAGGCCAGAAGGCCTAGTACTAGGAAATCCTATTCAGAAAAGTGGAAATGATACTGTTCTTTGAGCCAGTCTCAAGGAAAGGATACAGTTATGCCCACCTTACCTCAAATCCTAGATTACCTAGCAGAGCTGCTCCACAAAGGCCTATCCTTCTCATCAATTAAGATTCATGCCTCTGCCGTCTCAGCCCATTTACAACACTGAGCCACCTCTCTTTTCTTACCCTCAGATCAAACAGTTCCTGAGAGGAGCTAACAATTTAAGACCCCCAAGGGGAGCTCCCACCCCTGCCTGAGACCTTAACTTTGTACTAAAGAAGCTCATGCTTCCCCCTTTTGGACCTGCTTCTACAGCAGAGTTAAAATTCCTCTCTTGAAAAACAGCCTTACTTGTAGCCATCACTTCAGCAAGACGAATATTTGAGTTACAGGCACTAATGGCTGTGGAACCCTTCACTATTTTCCATGCTGATAGGGTTTCCCTCAGGATGAACCCATCATTTATGCCCAAGGTGGTATCCAGTGTGGCTTTAAACCAATACATCCATTTACCAACCTTTTTCCCTAATCCTCAAAATAAAGGGGAAAGGATCCTGCACTCCTTGGACGTGCACAGGCAGCTCAGGTTCTGCCTTAACAGAGCTAAGCTTTCAGAAAATCTGACCAGCTGCTAGTCAGCTTTGCTACAGGGGCAGAGGGCAAGGCCATTTCCAAGCAAACCATTTCCAAATGGATAGCACACTGTATCAATTTCTGCTACAAACACCATGGAAAACCTACCCCTCAGGGGATCAGAACTCATTTCACTAGGGCTATCTCAACCTCTACAGCATTTCTCAGGGGAGTCCCTACCAGGGACATCCTGGAAGCTACAACCTGGAGTTCTGTACACACCTTCACCAAGCATTACCATTTTACCTGTCTTTTCTAAATCCAATACTGGATTTGCCACAGCAGTCTTACAAGGCCTACTAGCCAGTTCTAATACTTCTTGACTGCCTCTACCCTTCCTCAGCTTTGGGAATCAACCCAAGTGTGATGACTGCAACAGTGAAACACGAAGAACATATTGTATGCACTTACCATAAGTGTAGATGTTCGAGTGTAAGTCCTGGTTACCCTCCCCTCAGCCCCCTGACTGTCCTATGCTTTCTACCTATCTTCTGTTTGGCCATATCTTATGGCAATGGTCTTTACTTTTTACTGGAGGTGTTGCACACCATATAATTGCTTCCTGTTTTGGGGGCTGCTGACATCTGGGGCAAAAAAAACTGATGTAATGGTATCGGCTGACGTCATGGAAGAGGTGACAGCATCCAAAGCAGAAATCCCCAATACTCTGGTATTCGGGCCGACTGAGGCTACCTGCAGGCAGATAACCTAAGTGTGATGACTGCAACAGTGAATACACTCGAACATCTGCATTTATTCTTAAGTGTACACAACTGTACTTCCTGGTTGCCACTTTAAGAAATGTGTCCTGGGGCACCAGCACCACCCAGCTGCATTTAACCAGCTGAAGCTCACTGGCACCTAGACATATTCCAGGAAGCTGCTTTTTGAGTTACCCTGTCTCTGATCTTACAACTCTGTCCAGAAGACTTCTCTCTTCCAGTTTCTCCAAGCCAGGATAGGTCCTGGTTAACGTGGATCCATTGAATTGTTTTGCACCTCACATCTTTCTGTCTGGTTGACAGACTGATGTCCATGTTGGAGTGAATGACTTGAGACGTACCTCCCTGGACTACATGAAAAGAGACATGAAAAAGCTCTCGGATCATGTGGCCCTGGCAGGTATGGCCCTAGCCCTGAGTAGCATCCTGCCTTCGCCCAGAATGATACCACAATATAAGGACAAAACGATTGACTTAAACAATTGGCTAAGCTTCTGGTGTCATTCAAAGGGGATCCAATATCTGTCTGCTTGGGACGACATGATCGACAGACCACGATGCTTTGCCAGAAATGGTCTGCACCTGTTGCCCCTGGGTTTCAGGTTACTGGCTAAGGCTCTTGCCACCCCATTGTGCCTTTTTTAGGCAAAGTTCAAAGGACAAAACCACCACCGTAACCGGTACAAACATGCAAAATCTGAAGGTAATGCTACTCAGTGCTAGAAGTCTAAACCTCAAAATGCACTCTCTCAAGGCACTCCTAAAAATGGAGAACATCGTTATCTGTGCAGTAACTGAGACCTGGTTCTAGGCTCCAGAGAGCACCCCTGCAATACCAGGTTACAACTCTTACCACACTTTTCGGCCATCAAACCAGGATCAAAACACTAAAGGTGGAGGAGTGTTCATATTCACACCACCAGGCTAGTTGCCCAACACAATGCATCGAAAATTCTCCAGGTGCAACTAACACTAGGTAAGACTGCAATCCAAATTGTAGCTTGCTACATATCCCCCACCATGCCCCAAGATTGTCACTACACCTTTCTAAAGATTCTGGAAAATGTTAAGATACAACCAAACACCCTAATACTGGGTGACTTCAGCTACCCTGCCATTAACTGCGAAAACTACTCGTGTACCAACACCTTTGCCCAGCTGTTCTTGGGATTCATAAATTCCAACGCCCTGGATCAACTAATCCATTGTCCCACCAGGGGCTCCAGTATCATAGACCTGGTCATTACCAACATGGGAAATCGATGCTCCACACCTATGGTCACCCCCTCGTTGGTCAGGTCAAGACCATAAGCTAATCACCCTTAACAGCCCCCCCCCCCCCGTAAGGAAACCTCCATAAAATACTTCTCCAAAGCCAACTTCATGCTACTCAAGTCAGAAGTGACAAACTTCTTGACACCCATGCAGACGGGAACTGAAAGTTCAACTGCTGAGTCCTACACTAAGGCACTGTACGAGCACATCCACTCATGCATGAATCGTGCCATCCCAAATAGAACCAAGATGCTCTCCTCCAAAAAAATTAAGCCAATCTGGTGGTCCTCTGCCGTAAACAAACTTTACAACAAAAGGAAGAAACTGTTGTAGAAAAGAGGAAAATCCCAGGATGCAAAAAACTCTCTTACCAGCCTCAGTAAGAAGCTGAGATCCCTCATAAAATCCTCCAATGCTAGTTATGAAAATAAAATTGCCAAAGATTCCAAAGACAACCACAAGGCATTCTATAACTATGTCAAGAATCTAAATGGCAATGCTCAGAGCTACAACAGAATGGCATTAAATATACTGATCCCAAGGGTATTGCCAATATCCTGGCAGATCGATTCAGTGCCAAACTCACCCTCCTCTCACCCCCTAAATGGCCCATCTCAATACTGGAAGATTGACAAATTCCAGTAATAACAGCCACACAGATAAAAAACGCACTCTCCAAAGCTAAGAGTACAGCATCCATGGGACCAGATGACATCCCGGGCTGTGTACTACATGAATTACAAAATGACCTGGCACCTCACCTAAGTGTCATGTTTAATCATAGCCTCACCTCAGGCTTCGTGCCCACTAAGTGGCGCACAGCTACAGTTATCCCACTCCACAAGGGGGATCCACCTTGGATCCTGGGAACTACCACCCCATCAGTCTGACGAGCCTGATCTGCAAGGCCATGGAACGTATTATCATGGAACTTACAAAACAAAGATATTGGCAACCTTCAAACACTGGACCCCACCCAGTTTGGGTTCGTGAAGAGCCGATCTTGTCTCCTGAACCTGATTGACTTATTTGAATCAGTCTCCAGAGCCGTGCACGAGGGTAAGACGGTATACACAGCCTATGTGTACCTCGCCAAGGCCTTTGACACCATCCCCTACTCTGGAATCATAGATAAAACTTACTAAGCTGGGCATTAATCCCTACATCACTCGATGGGTTGCCAACTGGCTTACTGACAGAACCCACACTGTAAAAGTTGCTGACTCCAAATCCAGCTCCAGACAAGTGACAAGTGGAGTACCTCAGGGTTCAGTCCTGAGACCACTCTTGTTTGGCATCTACTTCTCTGAAGTACAGACCAATACTGAGGGACTCTGGCTAACAGAGTTCGCAGATGACTGCAAACTGGGAGCCATTATTGAATCTCCAAATGATGTGGATACTGTACAAAAGGGCCTTACAGAAACAGATGCTTGGTGCCAGAGCCATGGGCTCAAGCTCAATACCAAGAAATGTAGTTATCCCCTTTGGGGAAAAAACATGTACCCATGAATTACCGCATAGGTGGCAGTTCACTAAACACCGAAAGTGTGATAAGAGACTTAGGGACATAGGTGGACAGTGGTCTCACCTTCGATAACCACATCGCCACAACAGTCGAGAAATCCTTCTATGTGGCACACCTCATCACTAAGGGCTTTTCATCCAGAAAAAAGGAGGTCATTGTCCCACTGTACTCATCCCTCATTAGACCCATTGTAGAATACAACGCCCCATTTGGTATGTAAATCTCAAGACACCTGCAACAGCTAGAAAGGCCACAGAAATACCTCACTAAAAGAAGCACAGGCTTAAAGCTAGATGCCCTATGCTGACCGCCTTAAAAAACTCCAGCTATATTCTGTCGCATATCGTCTACTCAAAGGCGATCTCTGCTTAGCATACAAGGCCATGTCAAACCCAGAGCTGTTGGACATGCTACTCTTAAAGAAATCCCAGTCCCTCAGAGCCACACGCTCCAGGGATCTAAACCTTGTCATCACAATAAACAAAACATGCTGGAGGGATAGGTTCCTGACCCAGGGACTCCCCAGACTCTGGAATTGACTGCCCATACATGTCAAGCAGAGTGCCTCTTTGGCCCTCTTCAAAAGGAACCTTGACGATGGGGGAAAGGAAATTCATCCCGGAGATCACATCAGTCGCCCTGCTAGACAGGGGTCTAGGGGAGTAAATAGTGTGGGAAGAAATAGCCAGGGAATTGTTATGGCTAGGCTTGTAGTCTAGGGCCGATAGCCTAGTACCAACCTATGGGATGGAAACTTGAGTCAAAAGGAATGAGAATGCATTCTTACAAATACAGTTTGAAGCCAGTGCTATGGTCATCATAGACTTCTGTCCAGTATGAGCCATTTTCAACTGCTGCAGAATTTTGTTGTTTGTTCCCTTTTACCCAATTCCGGTGAGCATTAGTTCCACGCTTGCCTTAATGAGGTACTCTGCATAAGTTCACACATGCAGGTAGTGAATGATATGATTCTGGCTCTTACTTGGACCCCTTTGTGGTATCAAAGGAACAAGAGGTTGATTCCTGTAAGAGGAATATTAGATGTGAATGCTGTGAAGAGTTCTTTAGACTTATGAAAAGTAGCTTGAACTCTCCTTGATCCCAACTCAGCTTCTGTTCGAACACCTTGTGGAATTTCTGTGGAAGTAGCTAGGGTGGCCTGCCCTGAGTCATAACCCCACTCATTTTTCCTGTCTTTTGTGTACTCCTCAATGTGTGCATTGTGGTTGAACCATTGGGGCTCTCTGCCCCTTCCTGGCTGAACAGGTCACATTTTGATGCACTCCATAAGGACATACATGAACTTCCAAGCAAGTGAGCTGGAAAGTTTCAGCATCATGTCAGATTGAGAACACCTGAAGAGGAAGTCCCAAAGTTATGCACTAATGAGGACCCTCTTACAGATGAGGTGATCTGGTGAGTATTTCGTTTTTTTTGTTTTTTGTTTTTTTTTTTTGCAAGTATCCAGCTTGTTGTTATACTTGTTAAGTTAGTGTGTTAACCATTTTACAGCCTGGCATAAGTTCTTCAGTTATTTTTTATGGTGTTTTTCTTTTGGTACATTTTGTTGCAGTGAGTCACCAGTAGCAAAATTAGAATTTGATACTGAACCTGCACCCACACCTCCCAGAGCATCTTCCATTGGAGAAATAAATCATTCAGCGGACGAGATGAAGATTACAGATCAGCAGATTCAGGTAGGATTTGAAAAGCTTCCCTGGATATTACAGCAGACAGTATTCTTGTTTTGTATGACAATGAAAAATCGTGCCTTTTAGTTTTGACACACAGTGTTTTATACTTTTAATTGTAATACAATTGCATGTTTATAATAAAATTCATATCCAGGTTATGTGTTCGCTAAAACCATCTATTTGCATTTTAATAACTTTAGTACTGTTGTTGTGGACTTTGGTATGTATATTATTGTAGCAGGGGCTATATCAGAGGCAGAAATCTAGTGGATGTTCTTCATCTCACATTGCTGCAGTCCTTACTTATGGGTAGTCCGCTGTCCTCGGTTGGCCCGAATACCAAAGTATTAGGCTGACGTCGGTCATGGGCGCCTAGATCTGACATCAGAGCGTCAGGGTATAAAGGCGCATGACCGACGTCATATCCCCAGTCTTTTTTGCCGCATGGTCCGATGCAGAAGCAGCGTTGCAAGTGCCGTTCGGCGTTCTGAAATTTTTCGTTTTCGGAGTTTCAGACCGATACCAAGTTGGGCTAAGTACCCGTTGGGAATATTTTTTTTTTCTTCTTGCCTCAGTTACTTACCGGATGTCAGAAAAAGTAAATAATTGTATTTCTTGTGGGAAACAGATACCGCATAGGGATTACCACTCGCTTTGTATTCCTTGTTTGGGACCGGAGCACGACGTAGTCGGGTGTCGATTTTGTGCTAGGTTTAATAAGCGCACTATAAAACGGAGGTTAGATTGCGCTAGGTTAGTCTTTGGCAAGAGGTGTAATTATAATATGCCGTCGGATGTTCCGACGCCTGCTTCTACTAAGAAGCGCAAAGACAAATCTTTAAAACCTAGGCAGGATGATTCGTCCGTTTCGGACGCCGGACCTTTAGAAGCTACAGCTGAACAGGTGGATCCGGTTGAAGTTTCTGTTGAGTCCCAGGGGGAAACTTTGATTTTACAGGATGTGGCCTCTCAGGAGGCAGGTCAGGCTGAAGGGGCCTCTCAGGTTACTATTCTCCCTTCTATGCCTAAGGTGGTTAGGCCTTCTGCTACTGTTTCTAAGGCTCCTTCTAAGAGCAGGTCTGTCTTGCCTTCCTCTGGTGTCAGTTCTGGTTCTTCAGGGTCTGTGCCTAAAAAACACATGCTTAAAATGGCAGAGGATTTGATTACTTTAATTAGAGGTTCTATGCCCCCTCCTGATAAGAGGCCCAGGATGGAGCCAGAGTTGGAAAGTTTGGAGCAGGCCTCAGATGATTCAGAGTCTTCTGCTGAAGACATTCAAGATTTCCCTCCTTATTCTGATTCTGATGCAGAGGATTCCACTCCTTCTGCTTCTCCTCCAGAGGATTTTTCATTTTCAGAAACTCTGCATTCCATGAGGGAGCATTTTAAGTGGGAGGGGCAGGATTACTCTGATTCACGGAAGAGACTTAGGGAGTTCTTGTTTTTACCACAGCATAGACCCTTAGCTATACCTCCGGTTTTGGATGTTGTTTCAGATGTTTTCTCGGAAGCTTCCCTTAATCCAGATTCTGTGCCCCCTGCCCCAGTTAAACCGGACAGGTATTACAGGGTGCCTGAGGCTCATAAATATCTGTATAAGAGTCCTAGAGCGGACCCAGAAACTATTAGTCAGGGGCCTAAGGGTGTTAGAGCCTCTGTTGTTAAGAATCCGGTTCCTCTGGATAAGGAAGCTAGAGCTTTGAATAGATGGGGTAAGAAGGTGTATACCTCTTCTACTTTAGCAATGAGAGCTTTGAACTGCCAGTTTCATATGTTGAAGTATCAGAATTTCCTCCTTTCTCAGCTAAGATCTAAAGTGGATGCTTTGGCAGAGGGCATAGAGTGTAAAGAATTGCAGGATTTAGTGCATGTTTCTGAACAGGTGGGTAAGCACTCTTTGCAATGTGGTTTTGATGCTTTACAGGCTTCTTCTAGGGTGGCTGCCACTGGTTCAGTTATTCGTAGACACGCCTGGCTTAAGGATCAGAATTTGTCTGAGCATGTTAAGTCTAGAATTCTGGATGCCCCTTTGCAGTCTGAAGTTTTGTTTGGTCCTCCTGTGGAGTCAGTCTTAAAGAAAATGAAAGACAAGGCTAAGTCTATGCAGACTGTTAAAGATTTTTTGCAGTACAACCTCCAAAGTTTAGTAGAAATTGGCCTACTAAGGGGTGGACGTACCCTTCTTCTGATTCTCAGTCTAGGGGTAGATCTAGGCGTGGTAGGGGCAGAGCTCAAAGTACCTTCAGGCCGAGACAATGGAGTTCGCCTGCTCAATCTGCTGGTGAGGGCAGGGGCCAGTCCTTTCGTAAACAGGCCCAATGACCTACATTTTCAGCTGCCAGATTCTTCTTGCCTGGCAGCTCCTTTGGGAGGAAAGTTGGCTCTTTTCAAGCAAAATTGGCATTTAGTCACCCAGGACAAATGGGTATTGGACATTATAAACCGAGGTTACAAGTTCTATTTCCATACCATGCCTCCTTTCAAAGGCATGCCAGACGTCCCTCCTCGGCAAAGGATAGAGGCTCACAGACAAATTTCTTTACTTCTTCAAATAGGAGCTATACAGCCAGTTCCTCTGTCAGAAATGGGCCTAGGATTTTATTCTCGCCTGTTTCTAGTTCCAAAGAAAGGGAACATGTGGAGACCAATTTTGGATTTATCTATCCTCAACACTTACCTGGACATTCCAAAGTTCAAGATGCTGACTTTACAACAACTTTTACCTCTGTTGGGAAAAGATCACTGGATGGTTACTCTGGATCTCAAAGAGGCTTACCTTCATGTTCCTATCAGGCCCAGTTGCAGGAGGTACCTGCGTTTTCGGGCTGGAAATTTACATTATCAGTTCTCTGCATTGCCCTTTGGCTTATCTACTGCCCAGAGTGTTCACAAAGGTTCTGGCTCCAGTGATAGCATTTTTCAGACTAAGAGGAATACAGATTTATCCTTATTTGGACGACTGCCTGATTATTGCACAAGAAAAGGACGAACTTCTTCATCATCTACAGTATGTGATGGCAGTGTTAAGATGCCTAGGGTATTCTGTGAGCGAAACAAAGTCCAGTCTAGTACCCTCTCAGGACATGTGCTTTTTGGGTGTGAGACTGAATACAGCTTCCCAGATGGCCTTTTTGACCCCGGACAAACAAAGAAGCCTTTCTCTTTATTTCCATCAAATGTCTCTACGGTCCAGGCTGACTGCAAGGACAGTCCTTCAAGCCTTGGGGTTCATGGCATCTTGTATTCTGGTGCTTCCCAATGCCAAATTGCATATGAGGAAGCTTCAATGGTATCTCAAAAATGTATGGACACAGCACTGCCAAGACCTAGACACTGTCATTCAGATAATACCTTGCATTCAGAAGGAGTTTTTGTGGTGGGCTCAGGAATGTCACCTAAACAAGGGACTCTCTGTGACCCGACCAGAGGCGAGTCAGATTCTAACGACAGATGCCTCGGACAAGGCTTGGGGAGCACACCTCAATGGAAAATGGGTGCAAAACACGTGGCCTGTCAAACTCCAACATTTGCATATCAACTTGAAGGAAATGTTAGCAGTCCAGTTTGCATTGATGGCTTTCAAAGATTTACTTCACCCAGGGCAGGTGTTGATTCAAACAGACAACACTACTGTCATGTGGTACATCAACAAGCAGGGGAACCCATTCTTACCCTCTTTGCAGGCAAGCGATGATTCTGTGGGAAACTGCTCTCAATTTACACCTCAATCTTCAGGCAAGGTTTCTACCAGGAGCACAGAACTCCTTAGCAGATGTCTTGAGCAGACAAATAGTGGATCCTCACGAGTGGAAATTGGATCCTCATGTATTTCAACAGTTGACAGTGTTATGGGGAACTCCAGACATAGATCTGTTCGCTTCTCCACTAAATTACCAGTTGCCAAAGTTTTGCACAAAAATGTTTCATCACACAGCTTGGAAGGTGGACGCTCTATCATTCAGTTGGAACAATCTGCATGTATATGCCTTTCCACCTCTGCCTCTTCTTCCCAAGGTACTTTTGAAGGCCAGACAAGACAAGCCAACCATGATTTTGATAGCACCGGATTGGCCTCGACAACACTGGTACCCACTACTGAGGAGTTTAGTACGAGAACCTCCATGGCCTCTGCCTTTGATTCCGCACCTTTTGTCACAAGAGGACAGTCACTTCCTCAATGTCAAGATTCAGTCTCTGCATCTGACAGCCTGGCATATTCTGTTTTAGACTCTGGAGGGTCTCAGCTTCCACAGCAAGTTTTGAATGTTATTTTGGAGGCCAGGAGGCCTACTACCAGGAAAGTTTACGCTGATAAATGGAGGAGATTTTTTATTTGGAGCAAAGGAAAGGACTTTGATGTCTCCAAACCTGATTTAAGTGTTGCTCTTCAATATCTTACTGAATTATTGGACAAGGGTTTGTCTTTCTCCTCAATAAAGGTCCATGCTGCAGCCATTTCTGCTCACTATGATTGTGACCCTCCTTTATTCTCTCATCCTTGGTTTAAGCAATTTCTTAGAGGGGCAAAGAATACAAGACCCCCACGTAGAGCTCCTACTCCTGCTTGGGATCTCAATTTTGTGTTGGAAAAACTTACTCTACAACCTTTTGAGCCTGCAGCTACTGCCGAGTTAAAGTATTTGTCATGGAAAACTGCTTTTTGTTGGCCATTACCTCTGCAAGAAGGGTTTCTGAATTACAGGCCCTCATGGCAGTGGAGCCTTTCCTGATTTTTCATAAGGATAGGGTATCTTTGCGTACTAATCCTTCCTTTATGCCTAAAGTGGTTTCTAGTGTGGCCTTAAATCAAACTATTCATTTGCCTACTTTTTATGCAAACCCCCAAAATAAAGGGGAGAAAATTTTGCATACTTTGGATATTCACAGGCAGTTGCGTTATTATTTGAGCAGAACCAAGGAGTTCAGACATTCTCAGCAATTGTTTGTTTCTTTTGCTTTGGGTTCACAGGGTAAACCTGTTTCAAAACAAACTATTTCTAAATGGATTGGGTTTTGTATTTCTTTCTGTTATTCCCATCATGGTAAGGAGATTCCTGCTGGAATCAGGCCTCATTCCACTAGGGCTACTGCTACTTCTATGGCCTTTCTAAGGGGGGTAGCTACAAAAGACATTTTGGAGGCAGCTACTTGGAGTTCAGTGCATACCTTTTCTAAACATTACCACCTTCCTCTTTATTCTAAGTCTAGGGCTGGATTTGCCACTGCAATTTTACAGGGCATTTTGGCGTCCCCTAATGCTTTATGATTTTTACCATCCTCCCTTTCCCGTTGCTTTGGGATTCTACCCATAAGTAAGGACTGCAGCAATGTGAGATGAAGAACATAGTACAGTTTTGTACCTACCATAAATGTAGATGTTCGAAGATCCACATTGCTGCAGTCCAGTTTACCCTCCCTCCTTCCCCACTGTAGTTTGACTTGGTGCTATGCTTTAGGTGATGGTGGTTGTTGGGCATGTTTTTGGGAGGTATTCTGTTTTTGGCTGTGGCCTTTCTGGTTTGGCCTTCTGACATCTGGGGCAAGAAAAGACTGAGGATATGACGTTGGTCATGCGCCTTTATACCCTGACGCTCTGATGTCAGATCTAGGCGCCCATGACCGACGTCAGCCTAATACTTTGGTATTCGGGCCGACCGAGGACAGCGGACTACCCATAAGTAAGGACTGCAGCAATGTGGATCTTCGAACATCTACATTTATGGTAGGTACAAAACTGTACTTTCTGCACAAGTCGGGTCTTTGAAATGTTTGCCTGTGACACAGGAAAATTGACAATACAGCACCAGCAAATCCGCAGCGTGGAGCCTGTTAGTATCCAGTTTACTGTAAAAGTTCAGTGTGTTTGGGGTAACCAGCCTCCTGTCCATGTCAATTTAAATATATATACAGGGCACACCATGTGACATTACTAGTTATTTTTACTCAAAAAAAATTAGAGTTTGGGAGTTGTTGTGGTTAAGGTGCTTACCTCACAAACAAAGTACAGGATTTTATTCTTGCTGTTGGTCACTGACTGATTATTAGCTAGGTAGTCTGCAGACTAACTGCATAATGTAAACCTATGAGATCGTCATAAGCAATGCATGTACTTTCAGAAACTCTGCACTGAAACAAGGTTTTAACTGTCATAGCAGCAATCATTTTCTTTGAAATTTTATAATTAAAATGAAAAGAACATTTTCCAACCTGTCAAAACCTGTAAAGCGTAAGGCAGTCAGAGAGACCAAGTTGTGAAGTTTACTTTGTTGCTAGTCTCAAACGAAAAAAAAAAATGAAATAGTTTCTCTCGGTAGTTGTTAGCTAGGAGTGAAAGCACCGGGTTCAAATGCTTTCGAGGCTGTCATGTATTCCCATCTTTTTGGAAAAAAACATGAGCCAGGCAGTGCTCCCTTTGGGTGGTGTAGTAAACCCCAGTATTAAGATTGGAGAACTAGGAAATGGTGTCCAAACAGATCGGTTTGGGGACATTGTGATAGACCATCATTCCGTCTAGGACTGCTTCTCTGCCATACCTTGCACTGCTTACTGGGATAAATTCTTGTTCCTCCTTTTTCCTGAGTAGGATATGATGGATATTGAAATAACTGAATGGTTTAGAAACAGGTGCAGTACTTGGACTTGGCTACTGTGCTGTTGCTGGATTCATAATATTTCATCATATCTATTGACCATGAACTGAAGATATGTAAGAAAAATAATATGAAGTTGAAAGCCCATTAAATCATAAACTAAACACAACTCAACTTCCAAAATACTCAAAACAGTACATCAGCACTTAATTAAAAAAAAAAATAAAAAAATAAACTAGCTGCTGCTGTCCTGCATCTAATCCCTGTATTATAGAATTTTACACCCCTTGATGTTGAATGTACTTTCATAGGCTGCACAAGCACTTAGTAAAGGAGTTCTCCAGTATTTAGCATACAGTTGAACTTAACCTCAGAGTGAACATTTCTGTTCATATTTAACCGCACTTAACCTGTCATGGTCAGTTGTTTCGGTGTTGATGTATGGCTGTCTTTAACTTCTTCTTTCGGCTTTTCCCAGTTAGGGGTCACCACAGTGGATCATATGTCCGCTCATGATTGGCAGTGGAGTTTTACGGTGTCGAGTTGCCAGCTTGGCGCCCAACCTTCCACAGAAGACACACACACACACACATACACACACACACACACACACACACACACACACACACACACACACCTAGGGCCAATTTCGTGTGTCCAATCCACCTACTGCATGTCTTTGGGAAGTGGAGGAAACCAGAGCACGCAGTGGAAACCCACGCAACCACAAGGAGGAAATGCAGACTCCGCACAGAAGGCACCCCAGCCGAGAATCGAACCAGAGAACCTCTTGCTGTGAGGCGGCAATGTATGCCTGTCTTTAACAATACTAATAAATAGAACCATACAGCTGTGTAAGCCAGTATTACTCTGCATCCTGAAACAGCTGCAATATCATTTGTTTCATATTTGTAAAATAAGTCTTGGATGAATAGTTTTCTTCATCACTTGTAGCACTTGCCATTTTGTATATTAGCTGGCTTCATGTCTGTCTTCTGTACCCTTTTTTGAAGCTTTATTTTCTGATTTTGCTCCCCTTTTAAGACTTAACTGTATTTATTTATTTATTTATTTTTATTTTATTTTACATTTGTTGACCGGGCTAGTCTAGCTGGATACATTTCCATTTTCAGTAGAGGCCCGGGGAGAAAAGCTCCACATAAATTTGAACAAAAAACGTTACAATAGACAAGCAAATGGACAAATCATCATAGATGAAAAGACAAATAAAAAATATAGTACCCAATAACAGATATATACAAAAAGAGGATCTCATTTCTAAAAATAACATTAATTAGCTGAAATAACATCAAGAGCAAGTCACAAAACAGAGAGCAAAATTGATTAATAATATTATATAGAACTAATCTTAGTAACAGCAGGAGAAAGAGAAGCACTAAAATAGGAGAGGAGGAAGGGAAGCAGTATAAGAAAAGAGAAGGGGAAGTTGAGAGAGATTAGTATAGAGGAAAGAAGAAACAAAATACTCTAAAAGGAGGTAGACTGAAGCAGATACAGTAAAGAGAGAGGGAAAGTAGTAGGAAAGTGCAGAGTAGTAGGAAAGCGCAGAGGAGGTAAAGGATCAGTCAGGTTTTGAACAGGAACAGAGCCAGTGGCTTTGGAAGTAGTCTTTGATTTTGTGTTTAAAGAGAGGCAGAGATGTGGTAAGTGTTATGTCGCTAGGAAGCAGATTCCAGTTCCTTCCTACAGTATTATTGAAAAGAGAGTCACCGGCAGAATTATAAGTCTTTGTTATAGTAGCCATAAGTTTACTGGATGAGCGAAGGGAGTTTAGGTTGTTATAGGGGATTAAAAGTTTAGAAAGAATAGGGGTTTTGTTTGGTTGGTATAAGATTTTATGGGCAATAGTGAGTTGAGGGATTAACAGAAGGTTTTGTAGTTCAAGCCAGCCTAGAAGTTTCAGGTTAATACAGTGATGAGTTCTAAAAGGGTTACTAGTGGCAAAATGGGCAATGTTGTTGTAGCAAGTAGCCAGTTTGTTAAGGTTGGCTTTCTTAAGGTTAGTAAAAATTGGTGAGGCATAAAGAAGAGTAGACAAAAGATGAGAGTGGGCAATCTTGGCTCTGGATGATGATGTTAGGAAAGGTTTAATTCTATATAGGCTTCCTATTTTTCTATTGACTGTTTTAATGGTGTTGTTAATATGCTGGTCAAAGGAGAGGTTGTTCTCAATTGTTATTCCTAATAATTTTGTTGTTAGATCAGGAGCAATGAGAGTGGCATTATTTGAGGAGATGGTGAAGTCCAAGGGGGTGGACCTAGTGCTAGGAGAGAAAAGGAGAAGTTTAGTTTTTTTGGCCTTGAGGAGGAGGTTGCGTCTGGTGAACCAAGTTTCTACCGTGTTGAAGACATTTTGAGTAATAGATGAAAGTTCATTAGGAGATGAAGCAGAGCAGATAAGGGTGGAGTCATCTGCATATTGAATGCAGGTAGATTGAGGAATTGCTAAGTGAAGATCATTGATGAACAGGGAGAAGAGAAGAGGTCCTAGAATGGAGCCCTGAGGTACACCGATGGAAACGGGCGTGAGTGAGGAAATTTGGTTTTCCCAACAAACTGCTTGCTGTCTATTGCCAAGGTAGGATGTAAACCAGTTAATGGCAAGATTATCAAAGGAGAGGGATGTAAGAGTGTTAATTAAAATGGAGTGGTTAACCATATCGAAAGCTTTAGAGAGGTCAATGAAGAGAGCAGAAGAGAGAAGGTTGTCGTTGCGGTTCCTGTTGATTGTATCTACAAATGATAGGAGAGCAGTGGTAGTACTGTGATGTGGTCTGAAACCGTGTTGACAGTTTGCTATTATGTTGTTTTGAGAGAGATGCTGTAAAAGTTGTAGGTGAATACATTTTTTCCATTATTTTTGCTAAGGGAGAAAGGAGGGCAATTGGTCTATAGTTTGAGTACTCAATGGAGTTTCCACCTTTATGTAAAGGTATAATATGGGATATTTTCCAGATGTCTGGGATGGTTCCCTCTTGGATTGTCCTATTTATAAGTATAGATACTGGATATGCAATTTCTTTGGCAGCTTTTTGGAGGAAAAGTGAAGGGAGCTTGTCAGCAGAAGGGGTACAAGGCTTCAGTTTGTGGATAAGTCTAGAGATGAAAGATGTAGGAATAGGGTGTATTTTAAAGTTATTTGAAGGGTGTCTTTGGTTTATAGGTGGGCTGGAGTTATTAGTGCTAAGTTGTTTAGCTAGTGATAGAATAGTGTCAGTAAAAAAAGAGTTGAAAGCATTTGCAGTGAGATGGGGAGTATCTGGGTCGGCATTGAGAGGGTGGGAGTTTTGGATGTTCCTGGGGAGAGGAGTCTATTTATAGATGACCAGAACTGTTTGGGGTTGTTATGATGAGTTTGTTGAAGTTTGCAGTAGTAGGTTTTTTTGTCAGTAATTATTGCTTTTTTAGTCGAGTTTCTAAGTTGGCGGAAATGAAGAAGGTCAAGGGAATTTCTATGGTTTCTCCATTTGGCCCAGACTTTATTTCTGGAGAGAATTAGCTTTTTAGTTTAGAGAGCCATGGGGCAATATTGGGTTTCATTCTGATGCTGCGTTCAGGAGCACGTTTGTTGAGAATGGATAAAAAAGTGGTATTAAAGTATGATACTGCATTTTCAAGGGGAAGAGATTTCAGGGGGCTCTAGTTGCATTTGCTGAGTTCATTTTGAAATAGGTCGATGTTAAAATTTTTAGTAGAGCGTATTTTTTGAATGTTAGGGGTTAGGAAATCAGTTCTTTCTCTAGTAATAAAGGTTAAAGCATGGTCACTTATGTCATCAGGCAGGGTTCCTGCTTTGTAGGCGTGTTTGATTTTGTTTGAGTATCCAGTCTAAAATACTCTCTTTATTGTTAGGCTTGTTGATTCTAGTGGTTGAAGTAATAGTCTGGGTGAAACCATATAGGTTCATATGAGAGGAAGGATTTTCTGCATTTATAGTGTTCCAGTCAACATTGATGTCACCTAAAATTATAGTTTCTTGGGGGTAAGTAGTAGATACCCAGCTGAGAAAGGGTTCTAGTATGGGTATATTGTTTCCTGGTGGTAAGTAGATGCAAATAATATAAAGGGATTTCTTGGTGTTTATTTGGAGTTTTGTTATGATGGCTTCTACTTTGCAGTCTGGGGTAGGATAGGCTGGAAGAGTAGAGATATTAAGCTGATTCTTAAAAAGAATTGCTTACTCCACCACCTTTACGTTTTGGTCGGTCAAGTCTTATTATGCTATATCCTTGGGTGTGATCTCAGTGTCTTTTGTTTCTGGTTTGAGCCAGGTCTCTGAGAGGCACAGAATGTCAAACGAATGAATATTAAGGAGGGCATGTAATTGAGCTATTTTTGTTATTTATACTATGAATGTTTAGGTGTCCAATAAGGAGGGAGTCATAGATTTTAGGTGAATTAGTTTTGGGAGAGGGATAAGCTGGCCCAGGATTAGGGTGGATGTCTCCATCTTGTAATGTAAGAAGATTAGGTTTAGTTATTAAATGGTTCTTTAGAAAGATTTGAAGTATTAGTTTCTTATTGGTAGGATATACATACTTAAGGTGGGAGAGTCTGTGGTATTTAGGTAAGAGATAGTTGGGGTTAAAGGTAATGTTAGAGTGTAAAATGGGAGAAGTATTTGTAAGGGTTGATGTGTAGTAGTCACATGGGGTGGCTGAAATTACTACATAGAGGATCTTTCTGTTGGAAGTTTGAGACTGCTTACTGAGATGCCTAACATTTCAAAAATGGAAGTGTGAGGCTGATATATTAAAAAAAAAAAAAAAAGCGAATTCTGAAACCGCTTTATTAATCTTCTAATAAAGCATGTGCCTCTAGCTCTAAGATCACTGTATGTCGGAGGATATTGGTATTGCAGTCTTAAAATTAGTGTACATTCCCCCATTCAGACTTATTTTCTGTGTTCAGAGGATCACATTTCCTGTCCTGGGACTTTTAGCAGGCATCATCCTTATGTAAAGATCGTAAGGTTAGTTGATCAACAGTTTCTACCAAAAACTGCAGCTTCAAGTTAACTTGACAAGCAAAAAATATTTTATGTAATCTGTTCTGGCTGAGCCGATAAATGTTGAGTCTTTTTGATGAAGTGGAGTATTCAATATATTGTTCAGCTGGGTCTTTTAGAACTTCTGCTGTTTACCCACATGCAGCATTGTGAGGACCAAAATCCAGTTGACTGTTTACTTTAGCCAGGATACTGAAAGATGATTTAATATTTGCCACTGCTCTTGTGAGTTGATTGTGCTCTTCTGTATCCACCAGTGTGGAAGCTTTGCCTGCACAACTCTGCTGCCTAAACAAACTACCTATGAGGTTTTGCCACCTTGGAGAAAAGTAACATACAGATGCACATCATATTCACTGCTGCAGTAGTCTTAACTATACGGGTTATATCTTGCCAAGGATATAACAGCCAGCTTCCAAAGCTTAAGGTCACCTTCCACCCATTCAAACCATTGGGCTGCTCAAGTTGAGCTGCCTAAAAACACAGGTTTGAGCGCCATATCCTTCAGAGCTTTCCTGCTGCTGAAAGGAACACGACTTTGTGGACTTTCAAGGATTGATGGTCTGCTTCTGCTCTTCCTTTGCTGGACAGTTAAGTTCCTTTTGGGGAAAAAAACTTCCTCATACAAAAATGTTGTTTAAATGTACCTTACTGCTTAGGAAAGTTATTTTTAATCTTGGAGTTTGTGTGTTAACAGACTGTCATGAGATTTAATTCTGCTTTTAAATGAGAGCAAGCTGTTTTCCTGTCAGCTTATAAGTTACTTAAAGTAAATGAAATGTTTACTTTTTTGGGCTGGCAAAGTGTATTAAGGTCCTTTTTACTGAAATTTTATGAAGGAAAAGTGACTTTTAACAGCTTTATTTTTTACTAGCTTATTCTGCTTGTTTACCTCAGGAAGGAGGCACTATTTTCGGCTTAACCATGGAACATACTACCTATCCTATGGTCAGGCCTTCTTACACCAACAAAAAGAAAAAGTTAGGAAAACAACCTTTGCAACCACAGCAGGCTAGCAAGTTTGCCTCAGCTGCAGGAGGGTGACTGTGCTGTGGACAAAGCTGGTTCCTCAGACCACTCATCTTTTACCTTGGATTCCTCTGATGTAGCACCTACAACCACTGGTGGATAAGGGGTTAGCCACATCTACTGTGGCTGAACTCACCTCATTTGGCAAGAGGGAGCTAGTCTTGTTGGCCTTGGGAGACTGCATAAGGAAGGCTTCCTTGTTTAGTCAGATCCCTGGGAAAACTGCTCCTGCCATTAACATCACTGCTGGCCCCATTTTTCCTGTTTAAAGAAAAAGGGAAAAGGGTAGAAAATTAAATGTATATCTATTTCTCAAATTCCTCTAGACAGGAACGGTTTACTAGACTTGGATCAGGATCTAATTCAGGCTATTGATTCTTCTCATATAAGTTGGTTTCTCATAAAAGGAGGGCTGCCCCTTTAGAGATTCAAGATTCTGAATAAGGACAGGAAGATGAAGGGACCGATTCAGTGTTTTAGTCTCTGATGTCTGATTCAAATGCAGAGGACAGCACAATGTCAGTATCCTATGGGGGTTTCTCTTTCTCTAAAAGTATTTCCAGAATTTGCCATTGTTTTAAGTGGGAGAACACTGAAGTTTCTCAGTCCCTCAGAAAAATACTATGAGCTATTACAGATGGAATTTCCAGAACCTTCACCCATTCCTTCAGTGCTGCTAGCTTTAGTGTTAATGTCTGCAGTTTTCCTAATGGTCAGTCTTCTACCCCTAAAAAGCAGATAGATTGTATAAAGTTCCTCAGTCTTTTTAAGATTTTGTGCTCTCATCCCAAACTTAACCCAATAGCCATAGTTAATTTAATCCTACTGTTGAGAAGCAACATTTAAATCTGAAGTCAGTTTTCATTCCGTCACTGAACCTGTGGGTTCAGATCCAATCTTTAGATCTGACTCTGCCATTACAATAGTTTTTGGCAACCAATTGGCTCTCGCGCTCTTCCTTACCCTTAATGCACCGTTCTCAGTTGCCTTAGATCTCGTTTGCCACTTTGTGAAGACGTGGTTCTCCAATTGCTCTCGGGCAGCTAAGTGATTTTTTCAATATTATTTCTAATGTTATTGTCTTCTAAACTTCCCTTAAAAAGTTTCATTTGATTTACTTCTATCCCCTTACCTTAGTGACCAGTTTAAATACTTTTCTCCCTTCTTTCTTCTTTGTACGAAAGCACCTTACGATACGTATTATTGCTGGTATCCTTCTTACTTTCTACACTTTTTTAGTGTATCTCTCTCTATCATTGTTGGTATTTTTTCTCTGGTTCCCGTTTTCTTCCTTTCCATAACAAAAAAAATAATAGAAAGTAGAATTTGTTTTTCTTGTGCTGTATTTTTTCTGTTATAATGGTGAATAAAGATAAGCTGGCTGGCTTTAAAAAGTGTAAAAAATGTGGTCATAAGATTCCTGTTAGTGACTTGCATACGTGTGTGTATTGCTTCGGCCTGTTTCACCTAGAGGAGGACTATACCATCTGTCAAGCGTTCAACCACAGACCATTGGTTGAATGCAAAAATAAGCTTATATTAAAAGGTCTTTCGCCTTTCTGCTATGGTGGGACAGTTTCTGGAGCTACACCAAAAGAGAAAGTAAAAATCTAAACACTCGAGCCCCGCTTCTTACTTGTCCTCTAGAGTCTCGGTCAAAGGAAGAAAAAGACCTGTTTCAGAGCCAGCTTCTCCGTTTTGTCCTACTGCAGAAAAGGTCAAGACGTCGGATCCGAAGGCAAAAACTTTCAGACCTGTAGAACTGACTCCTTTAGATCCATCCTGACCAAGAAAGAAGGACTCCAGATCAGCTATACCTTCCTAGGACTTTATATTCACCCTGTTTTGACCCAGTCCCTTCAAGGGTCCCATCTCCCTTCCTGGAGAGACTTAAATCTGCATCAGTCATGTCAGCTCGTTCTTCCAGGAGTCTCATCGAAGAAGACGTGGAGAGACTAGTGAAGAAGATTCTGTGGGCACAGGCTATGTCAGGGGCTCCTTTGGCTCCAACCCCTTTTGGGTCAGGAGTTCTGTGCGTCAGCTACTCCTCCACTTCTTCCTTCTCTGACTTCTTTCAGAGCATTGAAGCCATCAGATCTGAACCATCCGGTGTCATCTGCATCAGATCCCAGGATCTCCCTTTCCTCTGATCTGATGTTTGCTTTGAGTTCTTTGGCCCAGTCAGAGCCAAAGACCTCTTGGTGCCATAGCAGCCTTGTTGCCTCCAAGGTGATGGATTTGGCCCCGAGATGTTTAGAGCCATCTCTACGTCTCGGAGCCTTGGCTCAGACTTCAACCTCAGGAAGATTGTCTTCCGAGCGGGAAGGGACTTACAACTGAGAGTTATGCCCTCTCTGATCCAGGGACTTTTCCTTCTCAGGGACAGTCAGCCTTTGAGGCTCTGGAGAGTTCACCTTTGACAGCTCAGTGCATGGTTTCTCTCTTGGATCTCCCTTAGGGACAGTGGGCACCAAAACTCCAGACTTCCCAACACGGTGCCCCCACCTCTTCTTGATACCTTTCAGAACATCCCATGGAGGAGGTCTGTAAGAAGAGGATGTGTAAGAGGAAACACCAGGGTTCCACTGAGGGAATCCATCACCGAAGACACAGACTTTGATGAGGGCGAAGGATTCCCAAGGTTACCTCCTGATGATGTCTCCTTTGAAGACATCTTAGTAATCCTAAAACAGAGAGGTGGCTGTGAGTCCAGCAATCCTTCATCTGAGGAGGCTGTCTGGCAGCTTTTGGTGCCCGTCCATCTACCTCCTGGGTGACCTCACCCACTAATAAGCTCATTGAGTTGATCTCTCGGCGGACATGGAATGCACCAGACACCAGTGTCCCTGGAGACCAGACAAAATTATTACAGCTCCAGGGACAAACAATTCTGGACTAAAGTTGTACCAATACTTGCCATGGTCGTTGCGGCAGCCACCAAGAAAGAACTTGATAAAGAAAGTTCTTCTAGCCTTCCTCCAAACAAGGAGTCCACGATGATGGATAGATTTGGGAAGTGTGTTTATACATCAGCAACCTTCACTCTAAGGTCCATGAGGTATCTTTCACATTTTATGAGATTGAAAAGGGATTTGATCAATGAGCTATCAAATACCATTTCAGGAGCCATATCTGAAGAAGCACAAGCCTCAGTTGCTTCTCAGCTGTCCACCTTACAATCCATATCTAACTCTTCCATGAGGCTTATTTCACATGTGGCTGAAGAAATGAGTAGAGCAGCAGGATGTTCTTCGTGTTTCACTGTTGCAGTCATTACATTTGGGTTATCTGCTTGCAGGTAGCCCTCAGCCGGCCTGGTTATGAAAGTCTTGGGTCCTGCGTTGGTTGCTGTCTCTTCTTCCATGACGTCAGGTAGTCAGGGGTATAAAGTATGCAGCCGATGCCATTACATCAGTCTTTCTTGCCGTGCGGTGCCCAAAGCAGAAGCAGTTTGCAAGTGCCAGAGTTTGCAAGTGCCAGTCGGCCGACTCCTGAAATTTTTGTTTTCGAGTTTCAGAACCGAAGTCTTCAAAAAAAGCTAAGTACCCCGTTGGGGATCCTTTTTCTTGCTCTAAACAGACGTCAGTAAAAGTTAACAATTGTATTACTTGTGGAAAGCAAATACCTCATAAAGATTTTCATTCGTACTGCATTCCTTACTTAGGCCCAGACCACGATGTTCCTTGCTGTCGTTTTTGTGCCTTATTCAATCCTCGAACTATTTGTCGTCGGTTCATTTTTGCATCAAACTATATAGGTACTTGGTTTAATTATCCAGAAATGGCTTTGGAAAGCCATCCAACTACCGACATTCAAAAAAAAACGTAAAGATAAAGACAGAGATAGGCCGCATAGGTCTAAAGCTGCCAACGACGCTTCCGTTAAGGTAGTCGCCAGTTCGCCGCTACTCAGTGAGGCGTTTTCGCAGCCCCTGATACCTGCTACTTCAGATTCACAGGCCTCTACTGAGACCCATTCGGAGTCTGGTATGCCGCGAGATGCTTCTTTGACTATGGAACCTGCGGATGTCTCTACCTTGGACGGGTCCGGAGCCGCTGTGCAGGCACTGGCTTCTGAGGGTGTATTCAGGCCTACTGACTTGCATATCAAACCGACACCATCTTCTTCTTCAAGGCCTAAAACTCAATCCACTCCTAGAAAACCGATGTCCAAATCGCTTGGTCAGGCCCATATGCCTAAAAAACAAATGATAAGAATGGCTGAATACCTTATTACTCTAATTAGGGGAAGCCAGCCTTCTCCCTCTAAGAGACCTAGAACTAATTTTCCTTCTGATTCTTCTGATCGGGATTCTGAAATTTCTGTTTCTTCTAATGACCAGGATTTGCCCTCATCTACCTATGAGGATTCTGATGCAGAGGACTCCATTCCCTCTGTTTCCTCTCCAGAAGATTTCTCTTTTGGTGAAACCTTGCACACTCTTAGGGAGCATTTCTGCTGGGAAAGCCAGGATTACTCTGACTCCAAAAAGTGGCTTAGGGAATTCTTACTCCTACCTCAACACGGCCTTTAGCTAGCCGTCCTGTACTGGACATTGTAGATGTTGCCTTCTTGGAATCTAGCCTGGCCCCTGACACTTTGCCTCCAGCACCCAGGAAACCTGACAGGTATTACAGGGTACCTGACTCTCACAAGTTCCTCTTTAAGAATCCTACTGTGGACCCAGCGACCATTTCACAGAGACCCAAAGGCATAAAACTACTACTGCCAAAAACCCTACCCCCTCTGATAGAAATTCCAGGGCCGTGGACAAGTGGGATAAGAAGGTATACACTTCTGCTACTTATGCCATTAGGGCCTTAAACTGCCAGTTTCATATGTTAAAGTATCAGCAGCATATTATTGGATTACTTAAACAGAAAATTATGTTGATTCCTGACTGTGCAGAAAATAAAGAATTACGTGATTTAATGCATTCTGCTGAACAAGTTGGTAAACATACTTTGCAATGTGGTTTTGACTCTCTAGAGGCATCTTGCAGGGCTGCTGTCACTGGGTCTGTTCTTAGAAGGCATGCTTGGCTTAAGGAGCAAGGTTTGTCAGATCATGTTAAAGCTAAATTACTGGATGCTCCCTTAAACCAAGACTGTCTGTTTGGCACCAAAGCAGAAGTAGTACTTAAGAAGATGGAGGAAAAAGCTAAATCTATGCAAACTGTTAAAAGATTTCCTGCAAGTACAGCCTCCCAGATTTAGTAGGCATTGGCCTTCTAAGAATTGGTCCTTTCCTGTCTCGTCCAGGCCTTCTCAGTCCAAACCCAGGAACAGCAGACCATCTAGGCTACAATCTCAAGGTACTCACAGGCCTAAGCAGTGGGTGGCTCCCACTTCCAAAGCTGGAAGTAGTAAGACACCCCCTATAGTAAACTGTCACAATGACTTAACCTTAAACCTTCAAAGCCCTGCTCATCTGACTGCTCCTTTAGGGGAAAGATTGCCCTGCATGCAAAAAACTGGGAACTCATTACCCAAGACAAATGGGTTTTAAATATAGTTTCCCACGGATACAGATTCCACTTCCACACCTTACCAACCCCAAACGGTTGGCCAGACCTACCCCCAAATCAGTAGGCAGAGGCTCAACAGCAGGCTCTCCCTCTTCTAAGTATCAGGGCTATTCAACCTGTCCCAGCAGAAGAATGGGGACAAAGTTTTTACTCAAGACTTTTCCAGGTACCCAGAAAAGACAACTCCTGGCGTCCTGTCCTGGACCTGTCTATCCTAAACACCTTTTTGGTAATCCCAAAATTCAAAATGCTAACTCTTCATCAGATGCTTCCCATCTTAGGCAAAAACACCTGGTTGGCAACATCAGACTTAAAGGAAGCCTTCCTGCACATCCCAATAAGGAATCTTGCAGAAAATACCTATGCTTCAGAGCAGGCTACATGCACTGTCAGTTCTCTGCACTGCCCTTTGGCTCATCTACTGTGCCCAGGGTATTCACAAAGTGCCTAGCTCCAGTCATTGCATTCTGCAGTCAAAGAAATATTCAGATATACCCATACCTGGACGATTGTGTAATTCAGGCAGAAAGCCAAGACATACTTTTACACCATCTGGCATTTGTAAAGAAACTGCTAACCTCACTGTGGTACACCATAAACAAAAATAAATCTCACCTAGTACCCTACCAACAAGTTGTATTCCTGGGAGCAAGCTTGAACACAACTTTCTAGATGGCCTACCTCAGGCCAGAGAAACAAGTTTATTTGACAGCCTACTTCAAACTATTGGCCACAAAGACCCAGCTATTTGCAAGGAAAATAATGCAAGCCCTGGGGTTCATGGCCTCTTGCATCTTACTAATTCCATATGCAAGACTGCATATGATGAAACTACAATGGTATCTAAAAATCCTATGGTGTCAACATTCTCAGGACCTGGAAACAATGATTTGTATCATCCCTTGTACAAAGACAGGTTCCTTTGGTGGGTAGAGGCCTGCTACCACAACAAGGGACTGCCATTCACTCTACCCCCTGCCACCCAAACCCTAACAACAGACACATCAGACTATGCATGGGAGGCTCACTTGGCAGGCCAGTGCATTCAGGGCAAATGGAACGTGAGTCAAATGCACCTGCATATCAATCAAAAAGAAATGTTAGCTGTACAGAATTCTCTGACATCCTTTAAGGACCACATTCTTCCAGGACAATTATTGGTAAAGACAGACAACACCACTGTTATGTGGTACATAAACAAGCAGGGGGGAACCCACTTATACCCTCTCTGCAGACTAGCCATGGCTCTGTGGAATACAGCCTTGAGCTACCAAGTGCACCTACAATCTCAGTTCCTGCCAGGCAAGCTAAATTCACTGGCAGATGACCCAAGCAGAAATCTCATGGACCCACACGAGTGGAAACTGGAACCAAAGATATTCAACATGTTGAGAAACAAATGGGGGAGCCCATAGATAGACCTGTTTGCCTCCCCTCAGAACTACCAATTGGACAAATTCTGCACAAGGACTCCCCACAGACAAGCTTGGAAAGTGGATGCCCTGTCCTTCACCTGGGAAAGCCTCTCAATTTATGTCTTTCCCCCTCTGCCTCTCCTCTCAAAAGTTCTACTAAAGATCAAACAGGACAAACCAAGGGCAATGCTCATTGCACCAGACTGGCCACGCCAACGCTGGTACCCCCTCTTACGCAGTATGTCACTGTTGGAACCATGGCACCTGCCTCAGATCCCTTCCCTGCAATCCCAACAGGAGGGCCAGATTCTGCACCCCCAGCTTTAAACCCTGAACCTTGCAGCCTGGCTAATTACCTGAGCTCTCCAATACCATCCCTCAGTAAGCCAGTGCTGGATGTCATCCTGGAGGCAAGGAGGCCTAGTACTAGAAAATCCTATGCTGAAAAATGGAAAAGATACTGCTCCTGGAGCCAAACTCAGGGGATGGGCACACCACTGCCCAGCTTACTGCATATTCTTCAATATTTAACAGTGATGTTTTACAAGGGCCTTTCCTTCTCTTCTATTAAAATTCATGCCTCAGCCATTTCAGCACATTATAATACTGAGCCTCCCCTCTTCTGTCACCCCCTGCTGAAACAGTTGCTCAGAGGGGCCAAATGTTTAAGACCACCCAGGAGAGCCCCTACTCCAGCCTGGGACTTTAACTTTGTATTGGAAAAGCTCACTCTACCTCCTTTTGAGCCAGCTACAACTGCAGAGTTGAAATTCTTTTCTTGGAAAACAGCCTTCCTTCTAGCCATCACTTCAGCAAGAAGAGCATCTAAATTACAGGCCGTCATGGAAGTGGTGCCCTTCATCATCTTCCATGCGGACAGGGTGTCCCTCAAGACCAATCTCCTTTATGCCCAAGGTGGTATCCAGTGTGGCCCTCAGTCCATTCATTTGACAACCTTCTTTTCTAATCCACAGAACAAAGGAGAATGAATACTGCACTCTTTGGACATGCACAGACAACTTAGATTTTAGTTAAACAGGACTAAGCCTCTCAGGAAAACTGAACAGCTGCTAGTTGCCTTTGCTGCAGGGCAGAGGGGAAGGCCATTTTAAAGCAAACCATTTCTAAGTGGATAGGCCATTGCATTCATTTCTGCTATAAGCACCATGGAAAACCTACCCCACATGGGATAAGATCACATTCCACCAGAGCTGCATCTACCTCTACAGCCTTTCTCAGGGGTGTTCCTACCAGGGACATCCTAGAAGCTGCTACCTGGAGCTCTGTACATACCTTCACCAAGCATTACCACTCGCCAGTTTTTTTCTAAATCCAGAGCTGGTTTTGCCACTGCAGTCCTTCAGGGCCTAGTAGCTAGTCCTAATGCTCTCTAATTGCCTCCTCCCTTCCTTAGCTTTGGGAATCTACCCAAATGTAATGACTGCAACAGTGAAACATGAATTACATAATACAGTTGTGTACACTTACCATAAATGTAGATATTAGAGAGTATTCACTGTTGCAGTCCTAGTTACCCTCCCTCCAGCCCCCTGACTTCTATTGGCTATACGTCTCTTCTTGTTTACTGTATTTAAGCTTTCTGGTGTATTTGCTTTTTGTTAGAGATGTAACCTTGTATATATTTGCTTCCCATTATGGGGACACCTGACATCTGCGGCAAGAAAAACTGATATAATGGCGTCGGCTGCATGCTTTATACCCCCTGACTACCTGACGTCATGGAAGAAGAGACAGCAACCGACGCAGGACCCAAGACTTTGATAATCAGGCCGGCTGAGGGCTACCTGCAAGCAGATAACCCAGATGTAATGACTGCAACAGTGAATACACTCGAACATGTACATTTATGGTAAGTGTACACAACGGTACTTTCAGGCATATCCATAAGGAGACATGCCTGGATGCACTTATGTGACTTCACGGAGCTAAGTCTTCATTCATCAATGCTTCCTTTGGCGGCACTTCCTTGTTCGGCCCAAAACTAAAAGATACCTTGTCTGGGTGTGAGAAAGATGGGAAGAACCTGTGAGAAAGATGGGAAGACCCTGTCTGCCATGGGCGGATGTTTTTCCTCTCCTCAGAGACCTTTCTACCAGAACCAGAGAAGTAGTGGAAAGATGTGGTTCAAGAAATCACAAGGGTATTTTCAGAACACACATGGAAGTAGTCCCTCTAGAGAAAGATGGGGGAGCTGTAGTGGAAGACTCCACCTTCGCGGCAGAGGAGATCCGCAAAATTAAGGGTCTAGAGATGCATTCTTTGGTAGGCCCTTCCAGCACTCCTGAAAGGAGGCACAATTGTCCTACTCTGGACGCAATTGGAGGTCGATTGTCCCTGCACCAGAGAGCATGAGTAAAAAATTACATTCAATACATGGGTGCAGAGGATCCATTTCCAGAGGATATTTTATACCCTTTTCCCTTCCTCCTCCCTAAAGTAAAAAAGTCCCTGATGTTCCATCCAGTTAGAGGAATCAGGCAGCCATTCAAGTTCAAAGACTGCTAAAAGAAAATTCATCCAAGAGGTTCCCCCAGACCAGAGCGAATCTGGAACTTACTCAGGGTTCTTTTTAATACCAAAAAAAAAGGAGACTGGAGACCAATTTTAGATCTCAGCAAACTAAATAAATCAGTTTGACGCAGCAAGTTCTGGATGGTCATGGTTCAGTCCATTTTTCCATTCATGGAAAAGGACAACTAAATGTGCTCTGTAGACCTTCAGGATGCGTACTACCACATAAAAAAGGATAGACAATCCAGTAGGCACCTATACTTCTGGCTGGGAGCCAGTCATTATCAGTTCTGGGTTCTGCCCTTTGGTCTCACTACAGCCCCCCCCCCCCCAAGTGTTCACCAAGTGTATCTCAGTAGTAGCAGTTCACTTGAGACTCCAAGGATTCCTGGTGTTTCTGTATTTGGACGACTGGCTCATATCGGCTCCAACCAGGCATCTACTACTAAAAGCAAGAGACAGTGTTATCCAAATGTGTTTCATTCTGGGAATAACTATACATTATAGAAAATCATTACTAGAACCCATTCCATGTTTAGAATTCATAGGGGCAAATCTAAACACAGGCAAAACAATAGCTTCTCTTCCACCTACGAGAATAGCAACTATCAGATCACAAGTCAGGAAGATTATAGGCAATAAAAAGGTTTCTGCAGTTCTTCAGGCTCTAGGGTCTGTGGTGGCAGCAATAACGCTTGTTCCACTGGCGAGGTTTCACCTGAGAATTTTGCAGTGGCTTCTTGCAGCACAGTGGTCCATTCTCCACCAACCAGTGTCTGCCCAGATAAGAATCACTAACATTTGCGAGAGAGACCTATCATGGTGGATTCAATCTGATCAAATTCTACAAGGCCATCCATCCCCCCCCCCCCACAGCCAGTGGCCACAGTGAACACGAATGCTTCCCAGTTGGGGGCGGCATTTTCTGGGGAATATAGTTCAACCGCAGCGGCCAACTTGCATGTCAATGTCTTGAAGATAAGAGTAATATTATTAGCATTGCAGGCCTTCCGAGATGGTCATCCCTTGGGGTCATTGCAGTTCAGACAACATGTTTGCAGTCTGGTACATCAACAAACAAGCAGGAACCAAATATTATCCCTTGTGTCGAGAAACATTCAGGGTGTGGCAGTGGGTGATCTCATCCAACCATTTTCTCATTGCAACGCACATTCTGGGGAAGCCCAGTGTGATAGCAGACAAATTGAGCAGATGCATCCTTATGCCTCATGAGTGGTCCCTCAATTAGATAGCAGCAGAAAGGATATTCCGCAAATGGGGCCTGCCTTGCTGCGATCTTTCTGTCTTTCCCCAAACAGCAAGTGCAGCAGCTATTTTGTCCTGATCCCCCCCCCCCCCGAGGGTGTTTGCCTTTCCTCCGACCCTGTTAATCCCTAAATTTCTACAGAAAGTGAACAAGTTGAAGAGCAAAGTCATCCTCATTGCACCATACTGGCCTCAACAGATGTTTTCCCTTCCTTTGGCCTCATTTACTATATAGCTGTGGATTCTGGATCCAACTCTGGACCTCCTGTCTCACCCGACAGGCATAATTCAGCCAGACATTCCAAACCTCAAGCTAACTGCTTGGCTTTTCCAATTCCATTAACTCATTAACCCCAACTACCGTCTCATGGCGCCTCTGTGCTTAACACCGAGCACGCTGTGAGAGGTAGTAATTACATGCTGTTACACCCGAGTGCCTTCTGCCAGTGCAAGTAACTTTGCATGCATATTTTATCTCCAGTGTTGAAAATTAAGTTGAAAAAGTAACTGAACTTTGTCAGTTACCTTGTCAACTTAAGTTTCAACATGGTTTTGCAAGGTCTTCATATTTGACTTTAATTAGAAAATCGGCTTGCAACGCACCTGAATTTGCATCTCAACAGCAAGCCGATTTAGTATAAACAAGAAACTGAAATTGCCTCCCTTTTCACCGCCATTATTACTACAGAATATACAACATTACGTATGCACATCCGTCCTTACAGAAATAGCAACATTTGTTTTATTTACTCTAACTTACTTCTGTAAAGAGTTTTGGCTGTCTACCATTACTTTAAGTATCAGCTCACAAGACACTTTCTTTGCTCCATCATCCCCAGTCCAATGGAATGCACTTTTGATTCGTATATTTAGAAGTTGAAAAACTACGCAGCACCATTGCTAGGACATTCACATTCTTCATTCTTTAAAATTGTTAATAATAACAATAACTGGTATACAAGCAGGCAAATCCCAGCATTCAGCCTAGTAGTACATAAATGTAGCAGCCTGCTCACTGAATCTCTTTATCATACTATGCCCTGCCCACTAGCACCTACCCAATCATTGCCTCCCTCCTGTTTGTGTATGACTATACACAGTTTTAATGGACACTGGCTACTTGAACTAAAGTTTATGTGACTAAGGCTAAATAAAGGGATTCCAAAAGTAGCAGGACCGTGGGGCAGTAATCCTTCAGATTAGAAAAAAGTTTGAAGTCCCTTGTTCATCTGCCTCCTTCTGACAGAGGAAGCATTGACGGCGGAGTCATATATAGGTGATGGAAGCAGCAGGAGCGAACTGAGCAACAATGTACTGTGAGCCCCCTCCTCTCAGCTACAACCATGGCTGAAAACACCGGCTTAGAAAACCATTGCATCAAGAGCTTCAAGAATAAGGGCCAGAATGTTGAGGTAATAAGGCTGGGATGGGAAAATAGACAATGCTAAGCTGTGGCCACAAAGGTCTAAATAGGAGAGTGGTGGCCTGTGTGTGTGTGTATGAGAGAGCGAATGGTAAAGTAATGCATGGAGAGTGTGTGTATGATTTTAGAAGTGCCTGCATGCGTATATGAGAGAGCGAACGGTAAAGGGATGCATGGAGAGTGTGTGTATGATTTTAGAAGTGCTTGCGTGCATGTATGAGAGAGTGAACGGTAAAGGAATGAATGAAGACTGTGTGTATGAATATAAAGGTGCCTGTATGTATGAGAGAGCGAACGGTAAAGGGGTGCATGGAGAGTGTGTGTATGAGGAGAGAAAGAAAAACAGGGAAACACCTTTTTTATTTACAATTAACTTGAATGAATTCGATACTGTCCTATGGTTAGAATTATTGTGAAGTTTCCACAAATGGCTTGCTCTTCCATCTTTCTATTTATAAAAATATTGCTAGGTCTGATGGAATATTAGTTTATTTAAAATGATATTACTAATTGCATTCTGTATTATTTGAGGTTTTACTAACTGGTGGTTAACAGTTTTGACGAGCTTTCTTACTACATTTGACATTGATGGGATAAGCAATGAGTCAGTGTCTGTTTCCTAAATACTTGTTTTGGCTTCCAGTTCAAATTTCTGTTACAAAGAAGTGATTAAGAGTCAGTAAGGCATATATAGTGTTTAAATACTTGAAGTTGTGTTAAAATGGTCTGGCATGTAGATGTTTAAAAAACAGGTTTTTGCATTTTGTATTTGCATGCCAGTAATGTACATCCTTTCCAGGTTAAAAAAACATATGAAAGGTCAAGCTATGTGCCTTTTCAGATTATTATTTTTTCTGATTAAAAATAGTTGGTATATTATACTATGTTATGTACCTGACTACATATACAGTATAAATTTTCAGATCTACATTTAGCAAGCATACTGGTCATATTGGCCAATAATTGAGTGGGACAGCAGGGTCTTTGCCTAGTTTTAATATAGTAATTATTAATGATTCCTTACAAGAGAGCAGAATATAAGTACACATTGAGGCAAAGATGCATTCCTGTAGTATTGGAAGAAATGCCAATGTCTAGAGGGAGGGGGGGGTCATTGCTATCAAAATGAGAAATCAGAGCTTCATGGTTTCAAAGCAAGAGGTTCTTAGTAAATCTTTAGCTACATACATTCTGACTTTACTGCTAAAAGTTTTATATCTGAGGGAGTAGTGAGTATACTGGAGTCGTAATGGACTTGTTGAAATAGCTAGATCCATCAACTCCATTGCTTTCGGACAGAATTGCATGGTTTCAGGTGTGGGGGAAGAGTCTAAAGGAGGCAGATTTGTTATTACTTATTAAGAACTTCACATTAAATATGCTAGTCTTAACTATGTGCAACAAATAAATATGACTCTCGATCAAGGAGCACCAAAGTTACCTGACATGGCTTTCATGCAAAGCTGGGAGCAAGAATCTGCCAATACATATTTAGCAAGCCCAGTCTGTGCAGTCCCTCAAGAAACCCCAACTTTTATGCAAAGGGGCAAAGAACATAACTTAGTGCTTAACAAGATAAAACAGGTAGAAAATTACCACACTAAATAACATAAGTTATATTATAATTATGAATTAAGTCAAATTGCAATATCTACATTTTCCTCCACTTTTTCCTCATCTCTCTTCAGAAACCTTTACCGTCGTCATCATCATCATCAGCAGCAGCAGCATGTTACCAAAAAGAAGATGAAAATGATAGTTTAATTATGCATAGTGTTGGATTCCGGGTTTGCTATTCAGGAGGACAGGCTAAAAATTGTGTGGGAACTGTGATGAGGGAGAGGCCTCGGAATACAGTGAGGGATGTCATCAGTAGTAGTGACAGATTTATGGTAGACTCCAGTGTAATGACAGAGCAGTATTCATAATCAGCCTATACCCCACAGCAGGGTTGTGGTAGAAGGGAAGACAGTACATTCAGACAGCAGTTGTAAGACCTACTACACAAAGCAGAACAGGAATTGGCATTGGCAGAATTGTTGACGGCAATCTATGACCTGAATGTACATATCTGGAGAGGCAGAGCAGGATAGGAGGACTCCCTGGGTACACATGGATGGGGCAACAGAAATAAAGGATAGCCCATTCTAGACTTTTGTCTGGTAAATGACTTGATGGTAGGTAACACATGGTTCAGAAAGACAGTCAAAAAATCACATACAAATGTGGGTAACATGCAGCTCAAGTAGACTAGAGTGCGGGTCAGGTAAGTGTGCGATAGTGACGGAGTTTAGGTTTAGGGGCGGGTTAAGTGAGTTTTGGGGTTAGGGTGTGGGTAAGATAAGTGTGCGATAGTGACAGACCTTAGGGTTAGGGTTTGGGTTGAAGTTAGTGCATAGATAGTTGTGTATGTAAGGTTTAGTGTAGGTTTGTAAGGTTTCTGGTGTGCTTGTGTTGTGTGTGTGTTTTTTGGGCAAGGTATTTGTTTTGTTGATTGTCAGGATTTTGGTTTGTCAGGCATGTGAAGTTTCGTGTTTTTGAACTTTTTTTTTTCGTGTCGGTTATTTCGTTGATGTTTTGGTGTGTCGGTGTTATCGGGTAGAGCCATATATATATATATATATATATATATATATATATATATATATATATATATATATATATATAATTTTGGTGGTTGTGTGTATCTCAACATTTTCCTGAAGGGGTCATTTGGGTGAATGTTTCATTTAGAGACGTGTATAACATGTAGTAATGAAGATGTTGGCAGGGGAAATAATTCAGTTTTGTACCAGGGAGGTGCTTGTGCATACATGGTCAGATTGCTGACAACAGTAATGCAGATACGGTGTAACAGGCATAGGTTATCTGTAGCTCATGTTTAAGTGATGGTGGTTATAATTTGTTGTTTATGTATCTAGCTTTCAAGAATAATTTATTATCTGTTAACAATATGCACATACTGCATTGAGGAAAACTGATGGGTCTTATTGTAACCAGAATGATGGTCAGATGCGATAACTGGAATTATTTCTTTTGTGACTAATTCTTACATGGATGAACCAGATAAGTTTGCCATTTCTGCTTGTATTACTGTACATCTGCTTGTACTCAGTAGTTGGGCATGTTTCCACGCTTTGTCAGTCATGGGTGGAAATTAGGTGGTACTGAAGGCTTGTTTGGTGAAACGTTTTATTTAGAAGCATGTATACCTGGACATACTAATGAGGATATTGCTTGGGGAAGTAATTATTTGTGTATCAGGGAAGTGCTTGTGCGTACATGGTCTGACTGCTGAAGTGACCACTGGGCATATTAGTTTATTGTGCCATTTTGGTGCTTGTGCATACACAATGCAAACAACTGGAGGGGTTACTGGGGAAACATAGTAATTAAGTCTGAAAATTACATATGGTTACATTACTTGGAATACGTCACAGAAATGTAATTATACTGTAATATGCCAGCATATAATACGTCAGATACACCACTGACTAATTAATAGTATAATGTAAAATAAGCAGACAAGAAATCACTTCTGCTTGTATTATTCTATTTTTGATTAGTAGTTGCATGAGTGAGATAAAAGTTATCACTTGTTGACAACTGCCAGCATGGAGCTACCATATTTTTTGTGCATTTTTCCTGGCTTTGTCAGTCATGTGTGGAATTTAGTTGGGAGGAAGGGCTCAGTAATATGTAAGTGTTATGTTTTACTGAATTACTCAGGTGTTCTCCTTACTGATAATGAGTCTGTGTTATACAACAGCTGCACAAGGTAATATAATGAATGCCTAGTCAACAGGTTATGTGCAGCAATTATCACCTTTGTCTGAGCATGCATAACTTTGCAGTACTGAAAGGAAGGTCATTATCACATTAGCAATAAGTGCAGTTACAATACAGCAGTGAGTTATTATCACTTTTCTGGTAAAAGTCTCAGCTGCTGTCACTGTTACTCACATAAGTAGAAGTCGTTATCACTTTGACGAATGCGCAAGCCAGATTGTGTTTTTTCTCTATTTGTAGTCATTGCAAGCCACCCCCTCCATTCTTCATCAACTAGCTATCCTCCAAAACCTCTTTTTCCTGTATATATATATATATATATATATATATATATATCTGTGCATATATGTGTGTATATCGATATATATGTATGTACATAATGTACTTGCACATATAGACATACACACATGAATATCAGTATGGCAGTGGCCTCTCTTGGGAAATAGGGTGATGTATCTGCATATATTGTCTGTAGTTCATTTTGAGGGGATTTACATGTGTCCTTTCTGTGCATACATTGTCTGTAGTTCATTTAGAGGGGATTTACATGTGCCCTTTCTGTGCCCCCTTGTCAGGTACTGGCCAAGCCCTTATGCACCAAGGTCAGGAAGGTTCCTTTTCAGAGATTTATGCGAACTTCTCGTGCTGGTGGGTGCATCACAGGGGGCATACCCAGTCATCCATGGATCTTGTGATCAATCTAGATTGCAGGTAGGAACTTGGAGACTCTTCAGCTCAGTCCCTCTTTTTCCTGTATATATATATATATATATATCTGTGCATATATGTGTGTATATCGATATATATGTATGTACATAATGTACTTGCACATATAGACATACACACATGAATATCAGTATGGCAGTGGCCTCTCTTGGGAGATAGGGTGATGCATCTGCATACATTGTCTGTAGTTCATTTTGAGGGGATTTACATGTGTCCTTTCTGTGCATACATTGTCTGTAGTTCATTTAGAGGGGATTTACATGTGCCCTTTCTGTGCCCCCTTGTCAGGTACTGGCCAAGCCCTTATGCACCAAGGTCAGGAAGGTTCCTCTTCAGAGATTTATGCCAACTTCTCGTGCTGGTGGGTGCATCACAGGGGTTATACCCAGCCATCCATGGATCTTGTGATCAACCTAGATTGCAGGTAGGAACTTGGAGACTCTTCAGCTCAGTCCCATAGTGCTGCTGTCCTAGGTAAAAATGGCCTCACCACTGTGATGCAGTGTTTCCCTCCGGAAAAGGACACATGCAAAAAGACAAAGCCTGGGGCAGTCTTAGTCTTTTCACGTGTTGTCTTGGTTGAGCTCTCCACTCAGTTTCCCTCCCTTCAGGTATAGTAAATGTATGTAGGTCAGGGCAAGACCCTTTACATTAGCTCCCCCCTTTGAGTCCTTATGACCATTGCCGAAAGGACACATGTAAATGAAAAAGGCAGAGGTAAGGCAGGGTACTGGCACTGCATGCAATCAGGAGTCATTGCTGCTACCAGCAGTCTATGAGTGGGTAGCCAGCACAGGTATTGTATGTGTATATGTATAGTATTGATAGTTCCAACATGTAAAAGAATTGGGCCTGTATGTTGTACACATGTGCAGATATCAATGTTTTTTTCGGACTTAAGTTATGGAAATTATGATTTTTTTTTCATATTTTGGTAAATAACTTTGCAAGGGAGCATCTGAATGTGCTAAGTAATACCTCATTTGAAGACCATACTCATAGTTCTAACATGGTAAAAGAATGGTGCCTGTATGTTGTACTCGTGCAGATATCAGGTTATGGAAATTATGATTTTTTTTTCATATTTTGGTAAATAACTTTGCAAGGGAACATCTGACTATGCTAAGTAATACCTCATTTTGAAAACAGTATTGATAGTTCTAACAAAGGAAAAGAATGGTTTCTGTATGTTGTACTCGTATGCAAATATAAAAGTTTGTTTCGGACATGAGTTATGAAAATTATGATTTTTTTTTTATTTTGGTAAATAACTTTACAAGGGAGCATCTGAATGTGCCAAGTAATACCTCATTGTGAAGACAGTATTGATAGTTCAAACATGGGAAAAGAATAGTGCCTGTATGTTTTACTCGTGTGCAAATATCAAAGTTTGTTTCGGACTTAGGTTATGGAAATTATGCTTTTTTTCATATTTTGGTAGATAACTTTGCAAGGGAGCATCTGAATGTGCCAAGTAATACCTCATTTTGAAGACAGTATTGCTGGTTCTACCATGGTAAAAGAAGTGTGCCTGTATGTTGGACACGTGTAGATATCAAAGTTTGTTTGGAATTAGGTTATGGAAATTATGTTTTTTTTTTCATATTTTGGTAAATAACTTTGCAAGGGAGCATGTCAGTGTGCCAAGTAATACCTCATTTTGAAGACAGTGTTACTCCTTACAACATGGTAAAAGAACTGCGTCTCTGCACTCTACACATGTACAGATATCACTGTTTGTTTAGTCTTGTTCGATTATGAAAATTATACATTTACAATACTTTTCATTATTATGCCCATATCTTTGCAAGGGAGCATGGTGATCACACAAATGATGCATCATTTTGAAGCTGACATTCAGATGCATAACTTCTACACTGATATGTAGGCTCTACCTGTTACAGGTGATGAGATATTATGCTTTGTTTATTTATCAATTATGAAAAATAATATATTAATTATATTTCTGTGAATATCTCAAGAAAGGAACATCACACAGTAATGGTTAAGGTATCATTTTAAAGCTGACACTCATACTAACAAATTACATCCAAATTGTATGGGACTGCATGGTACATTGACCAAGATATTATGCGTTGTTTTTCCAAAAAGGTAAAAAATATGCACAATATCAGCATTCCTTGCCAAATATTTAATAATGACTTTGATATACACTATCAACATTTACACTGTTGGAAAGGTCAGTGTCTGCTGAACAACTTTTGCGTTTACATTTTTAGTCTAGCTCTTATAGTTAGAGTTATGAACATTTGTTTTCTGTATGGTATTACAAATGGATTTTCTGAAAATGAGCTCAGGCTGCTCTGCTCTTCCTATGCTGGAATTAAGCAGGCAGCTTTTCCTGAGCTGCTCCGGAGTGAATGAGTTAATAGCCAGACAATCTTTGCTCTCTTCTCCAGTCTGTTACATTCTCTTGTCCTCTCATAAGCCATCCAAACATAAACTATGCTTTAGTAAATGGAAGAGGTTTGTTTTCTGGGCACAGCAGAAATGACCTGGACCCATTCTCATCACCGATGTATAGGATCCTTGAGTTCTTAGCCCAGTTGTTTAACAAAGGAGCAACCTCTTATACAATAAAGGTACAGCTAGCTGCAATTTCCAATTGTCACATTGGATGTCAAGGATCTTCAGTTGCTTCACACAAAACTCTATAAAGCTTTTCTGAAGGGAACTCTTTTGTTTAAACCCCCTTATGAAGACCCTACTTCTCCTTGGGACCTGAATTTGGTGCTCCAAGAAATTATACAGTCCCCCTTTGAACCAGCAGCTACATGGGATCTCAAGTTCCTCTCTTGGAAAACTGTATTTTTAGTAGCCGTAGCATCTGCAAGAATAATTTCAGAGATTCAAGTCTTGTCATCTCAACCACCATATTTGATCTTTTATAAAGACAGAGTTTCATTACATACTAACCTATCTTTTTTGCCTAAAATGCTGTCAGACAATATCATCAGTTAATCCATTAATTTATCAGTTCTTTCCAGTATTTTCAAGTAAAGGTAAATACCTGTTAAACTTTAGATGTTCACAGGCAATTATGTTTTTATCTTCATAGAAAAAAAGTATAAGGAAATCTGACCAAACTTTTTGTCTTTTTTTCAGACGTGAAACTGGAAAATCCAGTGACCAGTGTAACATAGCTAGATGGATCACAGATTGCATTTCTTACATTTGCAAGAAATGAAGTCTGAAATTATCTAAACCTTTGCGAGCCCATTCAACCAGAGCCTTGGTGACTACATCGGTATTCCAGTCTGAAGTGTCCATGGCAGCTACTTGTACTACCCTCCATACCTTTATTATTCGTTACAAATTGGATTTGGCCTCCAGAGGAAGAACTTTATTTGGTTCAGTGGTACTGAGGAATATCCTTCCATGAGTCCACCCAGGGTATAAGGTAGCTGGGAACTCTTTCCCACAGGTTTGAGGATAGAATGAAAATTGACAACATCAGATAAAGAAGTTATGTACTCACCATAATGTGCCATCTGTGTTGTCCATTTTCATTCTTCCTCAAACAACCCGCCCTCTGTCCACCAACCTTTTTACTCCTGTAAGAGCGAGTGGACCTGAATTGTCATTTTCACCTTATATATAATGTGTGTGTGTGTGTGTGTGTGTGTGTGTGTGTGTGTGTGTGTGTGTGTGTATATATGTGTGTGTATATATTTATATATATATATATATATATGTGTGTGTGTGTGTATGTATACATGTGTATGTGTGTGTGTGTGTATATATATATATATATATATATATATATATATATATATATATATATATATATATATATATATAATATACATTTTTTTCATGTATTTAGCAACAAACAAGATCTGAGGTAACTTAGAAGGGAGCATTACGGGATTATGGGTGAGTGAAGAACTTGAGTGCTTTTTGGTTGCCAAGAGCTATTTCAACAGCCAAGACAGATATGAGAATCAGATCCAAAACCCATAGGTTTGAGGAAGAATGAAAATGGACAACACAGATGAAATGTTATGTTGAATACATAACTTTTATTCCAATCCTGCACTTTCTGACAAGGATGAGGAAAATAACTGATACATGCTGGGAAAAAAAGTGTCTGCTTGTGCAGTTTTGATTTTCAGAATATTGAATTGTCAGGCTCGTATGTTAATTTATTCTAATTCTGAAAATATGAGGAATGTGTTAAAACACACACAACTCCAAAAATGAGAGCCGCACTTCAGCTGGGGCCATCATGGGGAGACAAAATTCTTTAATAGCGTAATTAACCTTTATATTATTTTCATACGGATAATTAGTTTAGCAGTTATTACTAATTATCTCAGCAATTAATTTAAATTAATTGCAAGCAATATTGAAATAGAAAAATAAACATAAAATAAAAGAAAATAGAACATAAACACTACTTTCAGGCAATAACCCATTTGTTGGTAATAAACCTGAATAGTAGCCCAGTTTACGATCATTGTTCATACCATAAATGACCAGAGTGTTGTATTTCAAAATACACTTTGTTCAGCATGGCTACTCCATTTGGCAAGTTTTCTGTTGCTAAATCCACAAGTCTTATTACAATAACATCTCTACAATGAACAACTTTAATGTTCTGTGCTACACTAGAAGGAAAAATATTGTTTACGTCTCTGATATGCTCCTGTATTCTTCATCTTCCTTTTTGTTTGAACAATGTACTGTTTATGTTCTGCATTAGAATAGGTACATGAAACAGCATATTCTACCACTGAGCTGTAACAATTGAACAATTGTCTCACATTGTGTTTTTCCATTAATATTAACCTTGTTTGTGGAGAAAACAAATTTTACATACATTACATCTACCACACCGAAACATCCATTGTAAGCGCAAATAATTATTTTGAAAGTCTTAAAAGATAACATTTCTCCCAAATTGTGTCGTCCTATATGAAAAACTCAGCATATTTGGGAATTACCCTAGCCAACTAGGAATCCATAAACAAAGTATTCCAATTGTTTGTAATGTTAATAAATTCATCACTGATTGTGGTGTACTTATTTACACAGTATAATTTTTCCCCTTGGTGTTTGAGAAGCTGAACCAAAATTAACAAGACTTTCTCTGCATTCTTTTCATCTGTCTCTTTGAAAATCTCCACCCAAAACTCTTGGCTTTAGCGCTCCCTGTAATTCACTAGTATAAACTCTGTACATTAATCTACTAGTCAACTCAGAAAAGGCTGTGTCCCTGTCATTAGATCTAGTTGTAGATCTAATTGTTCCCACAAATTTTTCCATTGATAAGGAATCATCAGGTGTCTGAGATGGCTGCTTGTGGCATTCCTTTCCTAAATCGTTTAGTATATACAAATTACCCCCCTTCCTCTGTAATCATTGGGTCCAAAAAATCCTCTTGATTATTAAATGTTATTTACAAAACTGAAACCTGTCTATAATTTGTACTTCATGTCTTCACAAATCTATTTACTAGTCATTTTCTTCTTTACATAAGAATAGTAATCATCAGTGTATCACACATAAATAACTACATTTGCTAGAAGAAATCATTATTAACCACTGCTTCCCTCTCAAAAAAGCCATAGCTGTATTACTGTATGAGGTAGCAAAATGGGACCCCATGGCTGTGCCACAAAAAATACTCATTGTCATACTTAAAAACATTGTGAGGTAAACAAAAGTGCAACAACAGAAGTACAAAAGAAGCTTATTAGTATATAGATCTTTCACGTCTAATGTTAACTAAAAATAATCTTTTTTGCCTTCTAATCTGTTCACTTTATCCACCACTTCACTCATGTTTTTAACTAGATAATCTATAGTTAACACACAGCCCTTTAAAATAAAATGTAATAAATATCCCACATTTTCCAGTTTACACATAAACTGTAAGATAAAATGTAATAAATAATCCAGATTCTCAAAGTAACCTCCTACTCTAGGCACAATAGGTCTTCCAGCAGGAGATGAAGTATTCTGATATATTTTAGGAATGGAATAAACAAATGGGGTCCAAAAAAGAATAAACAGACAAAAAATGATAAAGCAGTATGATAATAAACCCTCAGGATATCCCTCTGAGCTGTAAGTCATTGAACTCCGAAAATCAAACACTTTTTGACATTGAACTCTCAAATATTTTTTCCACATTTAAGAAAGTTTTCCATATGGTATCATAGTCACTAAAATCCATAATAAATGCATTGCTTCTTTTAATAGAATTTCAAATCACTGTTTTTTTTTTTTGCATTGTCCTGTAAATAGGTCAGAGCCTTTTATTCAGTTTTACTGAAGTTATAGCTTTTAAAGGAAAACTCCACCCTAGAACTAAAAATAAATATTTTTTTCACTCTTTGTTTCCTGACTATTTTAACACCTTAGAATCACTTTACGTGCTTTATTTGTAATTTTAGTCTGTTTTCCACAACACGGCAACCAATGGGGCTTGATGTATCAACGTGATCTCCTTTTTCCTCAACTCTTTATCTTTCACATAATGCTTTGTAGGACTTATGCCAGACATAAGGAAGTAACTGTGAATTCCCATGCCATTGACATATAATGGGATTTGTGTGAGTCACTGTCATCTTCTATACCTTCTGTAAAAGGGCTGCTTCTTTTCGACATAAGGAAGTAACTGTGAATTCCCATGCCATTGACATATAATGGGATTTGTGTGAGTCACTGTCATCTTCTATACCTTCTGTAAAAGGGCTGCTTCTTTTCTGTCTCTAATCACCCTCATGTATGCTTGGCTCAGAGCTTGTTTTACACTGTACTTAGAAGTTATCCAGCTACAGCCAGAAAAGTAGCTAAATTGCAGGCCTTTGCTGGGGGTTTTCTTTTGTAGTCCAAGAGGACTTGACAATCGTCATCGTCCCCCACACTATTGCAGAGGTGTTAAAACTGTCACTGCACTGAGAGACCCTTGCAGAATCAAGTGCAATTAACAGCTCATAATGGAAAGGAAGGGACTTCCAATATAAATTACATTCTCTCTACCTGCATTAGGAAGATCTGTTTATGTATTTAAATACTTTCATTATTTTTTCTGGGTGTAAGTAGCAGAAACTGCATGATTATTTTGGTTTGTTATTACTAGTAACAATTGATTTACTCCTTACTATACCTACAACACACTATTACTGTAACTTAAGAATGTACTGAAAATTATCTATATTCCACAGTCCATGCAGTGATTTTTTTCGGGGGAGGGGAGTGGTGACTGAATATTTTAGGAAATTCTCTATCATTTCCATTAGTCATATAACTAATGTATTCTTTTTGAACTTATGTTCTCAGATTCAATGGCAAACTATTAAGCAGTTCTCTCTTCCTTACCCTAGCATCAGTACTATCTCTTTGAGGTTTTCTTTTCTTTGTGCATTTTTAGTTAGTTATATTGTTAGTTGCACTGCATGGACTGTGGAATAGAGACTATTAGATCTCTCTACTGCAGGCAGAGGGGAAGAGATTTTAAAATCACATCCTTTCCATTATGAACTGTCAATTGCACTTGATTTTGCAAGAGTCTCTCAGTACAGTGACAGTTTTAACACCTCTGCAGTAGTGTGGGGGGAGGGGAACTGTCAGTTCACGTCGGACTACACAAGAAAACCCTGAACAAAGGACTGCAATTTAGCTACTTTTCTGGCTGTAGCTGGATAGCTTCTAAGTATAGTGTAAAACAAACTCCGAGCCAAACATAAATGAGGGTGATTAGAGAGAGAGAGAAAAAAGCACTCCTTTTACAGAAGGTATAGAAAAGATGACAGTGACTCGCACAAATCCCATTATATGTCAGTGGCATGGGAATTCACAGTTACTTATGTCTGGCATGAGTCGTACAAAACATTATGGGGAAAGAGGGTTGTGGAAGAACAAGATCTCGTTGATGCATCAAGCCCCATTGGTAACCATGGTGCGGAAATCGGGCTAAAATTACAAATAAAGCACTTAGAGTGATTTTTGAGGTGTTAAAATAGGTCAAGAGACAACAACAGAGTGAGAGAAAAAAACAGATTTTTTTTTTAGTTCTAGGTTGGAGTTTTCCTTTAATAGACTTAGTGGGTTTAAAAGCCAACAGCAACTTATTTTACATTAGGCTTCAAAAATGTCAATCACTAGATAAATAAGGGAGTAAATAAACTTTCTAGTTTTAGGTAAAGGAGGCCTTTTTTTCCACTGGTATCTTTTGCCTAAAAGAAAGTTAAATTTGGTTTCAGTACTAACATCAATACAATTAATTTCAGTCACATCATACAGATATAAAGAGATGTGGCTAATATCAGCTCTAATGTCAGTCTCCTCATCTGTAACAGAATTTCAGTATTGTTATCCATACTTGTTATCCAAGTGTGCCACTTCATTCTCATTACTTTTGAAGCAATATTTTAACCTTAACTTTCTGCACAGCGAAAACAGCTGAATTTGTACAATGTCCCAAGAAGGTATGCGAGTATGAGGAATGTGTTGTCTGCAATTTCTTGTGATGAAAATCTGCTTGAAATTGTTGATTTCTTCCATTTTACAAGTCACAACTCATTGTTTAAAGTGTATATGTATGACTCTGTTGATAGTTCTTCAAAGGTTGTGGCCACTGATACTGTTTTGAGGACATTTGCCTGGCTGCATTCTCAGAACTTCCTAGATGATATGAAAAACTAGATTATAAATTCTAATAAGGATAGTGATTTAGTTTTTGATCCCTTTGCTGTAGAGGTTATCAAAAAATGAGATCAAAGGGTAAGCTGAGACAAGGGAGTCTCGAAGTGGTGTTGTTCTAAGAGATTTTCTAACCTCCTCATCCAGTTTTGACAGGAAGCAAAATAAAAAGTATCAGCAAAATGCTGGTAAACAGACATTAAGAAGAAATTCAGGAACTTCCCAAAACCATGGACAGCCCAGAAATTCGAGTGACTGTTTAAGGGACGTTGTTACCCCCCCCTCACACACACACACACACACACACACACACACACACACACACACACACACACACACACACACACACACACAGTGACAGTCCAGATAGTTTCAGACAGATGGGTTCTGAAAATCATTCATCAAGGTTACAGATGGCAGTTGAGGCAATTCCTCTTTTCCAGGGGGTAATTCCTCATCCACCAGACCAAACTCCTGTTTTTCTCCCTGTCCTTCAGTAAATGTTATCTCAAGCAGTGATAGAGCTAGTTCCCCCTTCCCAGGTTGGCAAAGGTTTTTATTCAAGGATGTTTTGGTGCCAAAGGAAAAAACAAGTGCCTGGAGACCAGTTCTGGATCTTTCTTTCCTAAATCACTTTGTGATGATGCTCAAGTTCACAATGTTGTAATTTCTTAACCTGTTTACCTCTTCTTCCTCATTTAAGTTTCCTAGTAACAGTAGATGCCAAAGATGTTTATCACATCCCTATTCATCCAGACATCTAGAGATTAAGGTTTTGTGTGTTTCAGTCACATTATCAGATGTTCATCATATTGATCACTGCTGCAATAGCCTTGGCTATATGGGTTATATCCTGTCAAGGATATCACAGCTGACCAGCTTCCAAAGCTGCAGAGCACCTTCCATACTTCCAAACTGTCAATTCGACCTGAGCTGATTAAAAGACAAGTCTGGGCACCAAGCCCTTAATTTCTGTCAAATAATACACCAAAAGAAACTGTTAGCTACTGCAGCAGTTCACACTGGGCCTTTTCAATGCCATTATGTCCCTTAGGCCTTCTCCAGGCTTTATAGCTCCCTTTCCCAGTACTCTCTCTCCATTTAAAAGAACTAGGGAAGAGGATTCTTCAGAGGAAGAGGCATCCTCAGGGGAGAAATCTCTGGGCTACTCTTCTCAGATCCCTTCCTCCACGGATTATGCCTCCCCAGAAAAGAAATCTAATGGAGCAGAGTCACCTATGGAAGACCTTTTCTTTGGAGAGAGACTAGCTAAAATGAAAGACAATTTAAATGGGATAGCACCCAAGTATCTAAGTACAAAAAAAGATAATATGACCTAATAGAGGTGGAATCACCTAGCCCATCTACTATTCCTCCTTTCTTGTCTCCGTTTCTCGATGTTTTCACCTCAGCTTCACAGGCACCAGATTCCCAGCCACCTGCCCCCCAAGAAGCCAGACTGCTTCTGTAAGGTCCCAGAGTACTGAAAGTTTCTCTTCAAATGCCCTTCTGTGGACCCTTCTGTTATTTTTCTGGCTGCTGATAAGGCGTCAAGATTGTTGCCTGCACTACCCTACAACCATCAGATAAGGATAACAGGATCTTGGATGGACTGGAAGACAAAGTGTACACTTCTGCCACTCTAGTGTTTGGGGCCGTAAATTAGCAAACACACATGACCAAATTCACTTTAGAGCTTATTTCCCAACTTTCACAGGTAATTTGCAGACTTACCTGACTTAAAAAAATAAAATCTTGGCTACTTCCTTGCTTGGTGCATCTTTGAAGTAGGACACCATACCTTCAAATGCAGCTGTGATGCTGCAGAGGCTTCCACCAGAGCAGCTGCATCTGGATCAGTCTTAAGATTTTCTTTGCTAAGACTCCAGCCCTTACCTGAGGACATAAAAGCCAAACTTATTGATACTCCTTTGGACAACTCTTCTTTATTTGGTCCTGCAGCTGCTAGATTGTTCAACTCTTTGCAGGAAAAGGATAAGGAATTGCAAGAATTGAAACACATTTTTGTTTCTCCAGTACACAAGTTCCAAAGAAATTATTCTGCAAAACCTGTGTTTGTGTGTAGGCATTCATGTCACCCACAACTCAGTACAAAAGAGAGTGACAGGAGAGCACAACAACCTAAGGCCCTCTAGCAACTCCACCACCAAAAAGGCCTTTTTCAGACAAACCAGCCTCAATTTGATCATTCTTTCCCTTTCACCCACATCCAACTTTCCCAGCACCTTCCCCTATCCCTACCAACCTGGGAAAGCATAACCCAAGACTCATGAGTCCTTTCTCTTGTTTAAAAAGGGTATTTATAGTATGGTGTCCCTCAGCCTCCCAGGGAGAAACTACCCTTTTTCCCAGAGGTTCTGTTAGAATTGATGAAACAAGGAACCATCCAGTGTGTTCTCAAAAACCAAATAGGAAAAGGATCTTATTCCAGGTTGTTCCTGGTGCCCAGGAAGGACGGTCTCTGGAGACCCATCCTTGACCTGTCCCATCTCGATACCTTTCTGAGGGTACCCACTTTCCGCATGCTGACCCTCCAGACTTTGATGTCCTTTTATTCCCATGTTGCAATATTCTGTGTATGGGTTTACTCCTCTAGTCTTACGTACGTAGGCCAGTGTCTAAAAGCTTTCAGTCACTCCAAGCTGCATGAGACGTCTGACGTGGCTGAGAGTACTTAGGCCATAAAGGTGACGTCTGCACGCACCAGCCCTCAGAACTTTTCAGCCGCCAGTCGTACGCCAGGTGTTTCTGCTACTGCTAACGTGTGATTTGTTTTATAAGATAAGTTCCCCGTTGGGGACCTTTTCAGTCATTTTCGAAGGATAACAGGATCTTGGATAGACTGCAGGAAAAAGTGTATACTTCTGGTCAGCTGCATCAACATCTGCCCTACGCAGATATTCTTGGCTTCGCCTGCAACCCCTGCCAGATGATTTCAGGGCAAAGCTCATTGATGTCATCCAAAAAGGGTAAGTGTCAGTGCAGCCACCAAATCCCTCATAAGGACGCCCATGATAAGTGCCTTTTCTGTTTGGGATGGTTGCACGACCACAAGGCCTGCCCTGTTTGTCAAGCATTCATGCCAAAGACACTACGTAGTTGCTTGCATGCGCTTAATCTTTACCTTGAAAACCAACATCTGAAGCAGCTTACCTTATGGATGGAGGGTTCCTCAGACATCTCCACAGAACCACCAAAAAAGAAGGCCAGGACCTTACAGCCTTCGTCTACTGCTGAGCTTCTTCCGACCGATCCCCAACTGTGGCCGACATTGGCCTGGTTCCAGGATCTGGACCCGAATCCACCACTGGATGTCGCAGGTACCTCTCAGGATGCTGCATTATCCTTATGCGAGAGCATGTCTGCAGAGCCTATTCCAATGCTGGGGGGCTGCATTTTCCGAGGAATTATCTGAACCCTCCGAACCCCAGCAGTCTCTAGTTTCTAGGCAGACATCCACCAGACCACTGAAGACAAAAGAGAAAACATATTTCTCCCACAACAGAAAGCATGTCTGATAGGCAGACTTTCAGTCAAAGCCTTTTCAGTGCCTTTATGGCATTGAGGCCTACCACTGCTGTTATTGATTCCACTTCTCCTTCTCTCCTAAACCCTAGGCCTCAGCCTACTGAGAAGGATACTAGAGAAGAGGAAATGCTTTCAGATTCCTCAGAGGAGTCACTGTCTTACAACTCTCAACTGTCTTCCCTCTTGGGTTATGAATCCCCAGAGGAAGAGTCATTTGACCCTGACTCCCCAATAGAAGACGTGACCTTTGTTGAAACTATTAGCAGGATGAAGGAAAACTTTAAATGTGAATCCTCAGAAATGACTGAGGTACAAAAGAGGTATTACAATCTCATTCAAATGCCACCCCCAGCCAATCTGCTGTTCCTCCTATCCTGCCTGCCTTTTTAAATGCCTTCTCTTCAGCATCTCTGAACCCTGACTCCCAACCACCTGCTCCACACAGACCAGGCAGGGTTTACAAGGTGCCCAACACTGCCAAGCATCTGATTAAGTGTCCACCTGCTGATCCTGCCACTGTCAGTCTACGGACAAAGCCTCCAAACTCCTACCTACTACCACCTTTCTCCCTGCTGACAAAGACAGCAAGACCATGGAAAGGTTGGGTAAAAAGATATATACTTCGATTAAGTTGGCCTTCAGAGCCACAAACTACCAGACTCACATGGGCAAGTATGCCTTGTCCCTCTTAGAATCTGCCACCAAACACTTGGCAGATATTCCAGACCCCCCTGCCAAAGTGTCACTGTCCTTTCTCCTGGCTCTCTCCTCCCAGGTCACCAAACACTCTATCAAGTGTAGTTACGATGCTCCTGAATCCTCAGCAAGGTCAGCAGCATCGACAGCTACCCTACGCAGATATTCTTGGCTTCGCCTGCAACCCCTGCCAGATGATTTCAGGGCAAAGCTCATTGATACTCCTTTGGACAGTTCTGAAAAATCTCTGCAGCAAAAAGGCGAAGAATTGCAGCACCTTAAACATTTACTGGTTTCAGCAATCACCAAGTTTCACAGAAGCTATCCAGCAAAAACTCAGTTTATTAGGAAGCACTCCCATCCTGCTCCTCCTCCTAGGCCTCATAAGCCCACAATGAAACAACCCCCACCCCCCAGCTAGAGCATCACCTCCCACTAGTCAGAGAACTCCCTTTCAGGACAGGTAGCATCTGACTACCTGCCACCCTTGCCTCCCCCCCCCCCTTCTGCACCGCTGTCTGCTCGCCTGTCTCACTGTCTCCCTGTTTGGACCCATCTCACTTCAGACAAGTGGGTCCTGTTCATACTTCAAAATGGTTATTTTATGCCTGGATTTCCCCGCCCATAGGGTGAGGCATACCACGACCACCTACTCAGCAACTGCACCTCTTGCAACTGGTAGTGCAGACCCTGTTAGATCAGGGTACCATAGCGACATTCCCCTCAACTGCAAAAGGAAGAGGATTCTACTCAAGACTCTTCCTGGTCCCCAGGAAGGATGGACCCTGGAGACTTGTTCTAGACCTCTCCTATCTCAATTTTTTTTCTAAAGGTGTCTACCTTCAAAGTGCTGACTCTGCCAGCCCTTTTCCCTCTCATAATTCCAAAAGGATTCCTGGCTGCATTAGATGTAAAGGATGCTTATCTCCACATCCCGATCAAACCCACCCACGGGAAATACTTGAGATTCTTGGTGGGTTCCCCTCACTTGCAGTTCTCTGCCTTGCCCTTTTTACTCTCCTCCACATCAAGAGTCTTTACCAAATGATTGGCACCAGTGGGGGCTTACTGCAGGACAAAGGGAATACAGATGTTCCCTTTCCCCTTACCTGGACAACATGCTGATCCAGGCTGCCAGCCAAGAAATCTTCCAAGGGCACATCCACTTTGTGATGACCCCCCTTCAATCACTAGGATTAAAGATAAACCTCCCAAAATCTCATCTTCAACCAACCCAAGACATTGTTTTCCTCTGCCACAGGATCTGCTCAGATCTCATGGAGACATACCTACCCCCACCAAAAGTGAGTTAATTGACAGAACATCTCATCCTGGTCCTTCACTTCACAGAGTTGACTGCAAGGCAGACCTCAAACTTTTGGGCTACATAGCAGCTACCATACCCATGGTTCCTTTAGCAAGATTGCACATGAGAAAGCTACAATGGTAGCTGTGGTCAGTCTGGAAGCAACACAACCATCCCTCTGGAGCACATTGTGCCCCTATTACCCTGACTAAAAAAGGAAATACTATGGAGGTTGGATCAGGTGAATCACAACCCAGACCTTCCCCTTAAACCATCTCAACCCATTCAAGTCATGCACACAGATGCCTCAGACCTGGGGTGGGGAGCCACCCTCGGCCACCGAAAGGTGCAGTGCCTGTGGCCAAATCACCAGAAATCAGAAAACTTCATTCCTAAAGAGATTAGGGCAATCCTTCTAGCCCTCTAGGCATTTCTCCCTTTCCTACAACAGGGAGCACTTCTGATGTACACAGATAACACCATTGTACTGTGGTATATCAGTAGACAGGGGGACCAAGTCCTACCTGCTCTGTAGACTAGCCCTTTTAGTTTGGGAATTGGCCATCTCACAGAGAATAACCCTGCAGGTGACCTACATTCCCTCTCTCCACAACTCACAGGCAGATTATTTGAGCAGAACTAGCACAAGCAACCACAAATGGACGCTTCACAAAGATGTCTTCCTGGATCTGGTCCACAGGTGGGGTATACCTCAAATAGACCTGCTTGCCTCTACCATTAGCAGACAACTTCCAGACTTCTGCACCAGGACACCAGAACCACAGGCACTGGCAACAGATGCTGTCTGTTTCCTGGAAGGGGAAATATATATATGCATTCCCCCCTTCCCACTCATTTAGAAGGTCCTGCTGAAAATACAGCAGGACAACCCAAAAATCTTTTTAGTGATTCCCTACTGGCCTAGACAGCATTGGTTCCCCTTACTCCTACATTTGTCCAAGGGCAAGCACCACAAGTTACCCCCCAGAGTGGACCTTCTCAAACAGCACAAGGGATCACTAATTCATCCACAGTGGCAGCTTCTACACCTAACCCTGTGGCTGATAGGATTCTGATCCCTTTCAGATACCTTTACAATGAGGACGTGTGCAATGTCCTGCAGGAGCCAGGAAACCAAATACACAAGAAAATCATATCTTTCAAAGTGATAAAGATTCACTATTTGGTGTCATAAAAGACAGCTGGACCTGCTTCTTAGCAAGCCTCCTCTAGTGCTGTCTTATTTGTGTGAGCTATTACAGACTGGGTTGGCTTATTCATCCATCAAAGCCCATCTGTCTGCTATTTCTGCATGCCTACCTCTGGATCCCCCATTAGCATCCAGACTTCCTTTCAAACTCTTTCTTAAAGGGGTACTTCACCTCAGACCCCCCCCCCAGGAAACCCTCTCCTCTGTCTTGGAACCTTAACTACGTGCTCAAGAAGCTTACACCCCCACCCTTTGAGCCAGTAGATAAAGCTTCCCTAAAGCATTGTACTTGGAAAACTGGTTAGTGGCCCTAACCTCAGCCAGAAGAGTGTCTAAACTCCAAGCCCTTATGGCTATCTTTCCCTTTCTCGTTTTCCACAAGGACAGGGTTACCCTCGGGACAAACCCGTCCGTCATGCCCAAGGTAGTCAATGACCTGTCCCTCAGTCAGGCCATACACTTACCTGTCTTTTTCCCAAACCTTCAAGGAGATAGTGAGAGTGCTGCATTCCCTGGATGTGCACAGACAAATCAGATTTTACCTGCACAATACCAAATCTATCAGACAGGCTGACCAAATTTTCATATCCTTCCACCCCGGAGCCCTTGGGAAGGCAATGTCCAAGCAGACTATTTCTACTTGGATCTCCAAGGCCATCACCTTTTGCTACCAATTCCATAGTAAGCCTCTGCATGGTACAGTTAAAGCTAATTCTATAAGAGCCATGGCCTCTTCAGGTGCCTTCTCCAAGGGCCTGGATACTTCTTCTATCCTGGAGGCTGCTACTTGGTCTTCAGTCCACACCTTCACCAAACACTACAACTTGATCACATCTCTAGATCCTGGACAGGGTTCGCCAGGGCTGTCCTTCATGGATTCCTGGAGTCTGTCTCTAGACCATCACCCCAATCTCAGTGAGCTTTAGCACTCACCCTTATGCAGAATACTGCAATATGGGAATAGAAGGACATAGAAAAGTTGTGAAAAATCTTACCATAACCATAGATGTCCTTCTCTTCCATGTTGTAGTATTCCTTCCCACCCACCTTCCCCTCCTGTCAGGTAATGACTTCCCTATCTGGATGGCAATGATATGGCATTGGCCTTACTAGGACCGGCTCCGACTGGGGCCTTCAGTTCTGAGAGCAGGTGCATGCCGATGCCACTTTTATGGCCCACGTACTCTCAGCCACATCAGACATCTCATGCACCTTGGAGGGACTGAAAGCTTTTGGATACTGGCCGTACGTATGCAAAACTAGAGGAGTAAACCCATATGCAGAATACTGCAACATGGAAGAGAAGGACATCTATGGTTATGGTAAGATTTTACACAACTTTTCTTTCCCACTTACTCTGCCTCAAGCCTTCATGATTACCCTGGATGTCAAGGATACATGTAGGCACATCCCCATCCATCTCAGCTACAGGACGTTTTTACACTTCTCTGTATCATCATTGCATTTTCAGTTCTGTGTTTTGCTCTTTGGACTTTCCACCACACCCAGTGTCTTCAACAAATACCTGTCTCCTGTGATTGTCCACTGAAGGCTACAGAGAATACACATTTCTCCTTATCTAGATGACCTCCTCTTTCTAGCTACCTCCACAGAAGAGTTGGTACAAAATATCTCTCTTACCATCAGTCTACTACAAAGTCTGTGGTTTACCATAAACTTAAATCAGTTCTCACCCCCTTACAGAATCAGTATTTCCTGCTGTGTAGGATACAAACAGATCTTATGAAGGTCTGTCTACCCCACAAAAGGTACAGGACCTCACCCTTTACTTCAGAAATCTCCTGCTGGTCCGCCACATTACAGCCAGGGAGTTTCTTCACGTCTTTGATGTCATGGCATCCCACCTTTCCCATACTGCCCTTAGCCAAACTCCACACGAGGAAATGGCAATAGTATCTAAAGTGATTTTGGATGCAGCACCAGCACCCACTAGAATTCTCCATTCCTCTGATCCCCTCTCTGAAGCGAGTACTTCAGTGGTGGATACATCAATTGTCTCTCAACTCAGAGCTCCCTTACACTCTTCTTCTACTCGCCAAGAGATCTTGACAGACACCTAAGACATAGACTGGGGAGCAACCTTCGGCCACCTGAAAGCACAAAGGGTCTGGGCTCCATCTCAACTGCAGGGACACATCAACATAAGGGAGATGAGTTTTCTGCTATTGGCCATGCAGACCTTCCATTCCCTATTCCATCCAGGACCTCTAAAGCTGTTCACAGACAGTGTGACAGTCCTGTGGAATGTAAACAAATGGTGGGATCCTGACTATTGTGCAGGCTAGCTCTTCAGGCTTGTGAGCTGGCATTAAATTTCCAGGTGACCCTTCAAGCAGTGTATAGCCAATCTTCACAGAATTGTATGGCAGGTCACCTGAGCAGGTCCCAAACACGATCCCACGAATGGATGCTTCAAAGGGATGTCTTCCTGGACATTGTCCACCAGTGGGGTATTCCTCAAACAGACCTCTGCCTCCCCCATGAACAGACAACTTCCACAGTTTTGTGCCAGACAGCCTCATCCTCTGGTCTGGAAATTGGACACCCTTTATTTCTCTTGGAAGGGGATGTTAGTATATGCATTTTCTCCCCTTCCTCTCATTCCAAAGGTCATGTCCAAAATTCACCACAGGTTACCTCACAGAGTGGACCTTCTCACACAAGCCATGGGTACCCTCATCCATCCCCAACTGTTGACTCTCCAATTGACCCTTTGGGTGATAGGGTACTAATTCTTTTCAGACACCTGTTCTCTGAGGACATGCTTACAGTGCTACAAGAGACCAGGAAACCAAATACCAAAAAAATCTTATTCAGCCAAATGGAAGAGATTTTTTAGTCTGATGTCTGAAATGAAACCAGGTTCCATTGACAGTGGAAATTCCCCTGGTTTTATCTTTTGTGTGAGTTGCTCAGCGCTGGCTTGGCTGCCCATATGTCAGCCATGTCTTCCTGTCTGCCTCTGTCTCCCCCCTTAGCTAGCAGATTTATGGCTAAACAATTCCTTAATAGTGCCCTACACATTAGACCTCCCAGGAAACTTTTTCCACATCCCTGGGACCTTAGCTTTTCTTTGGAAAAGCTGACTCTCCCATACTTTGAGCCAGCTTCCTCAGCTTCTCTACAGTACTGCTCCTGGAAAACTGTGTTAGTCCTAGCCTTAACTTCAGCCTGATGAATGTGCGAGCTACAGGCCCTTATAGTATCTCCTCCCTTTCTGGCCTTGCAGAAGGACAGGGTTTCCCTGTGCATAAACCCCTTATTTATGCCTAAGGTAGTCGATGATCTGTCTTTAAATCAGTCCAACTTCTTACCTACATTTTTCGCTTCCCCCCAGATCCATATTGAGAGGGTGCTCCATACCTTAGACGTCCACAGACAACTTAGATTTTATTTAGACAAATCCAAAACTATTAGAAAGTCAAATCAGCTTTTTGTGTCTTACCACCCAGGGCCCTGCGGTGGGTTGTGTCCAAGCAGACATTGTCTTCCTGGATTTCCAAGACTATTACCTTTTGCTACACTCACCATGATAAGATTTTTCCTTCCTCTGTTAGGGCTTACTCCATCAGGGCTGTTGCCTCATCTGGGGCCTTTTTCAAGGGATTAGATACTAATTCAGTTCTTGAAACAGCTACATAGACCTCAGTCAGTACCTTCATGAAACACTGCAAATTAGATGGAATCTCTAATTCTAGAGCTGGGTTTGCCAGAGCCATATTGCATGACTTCCTGGAAAGCTCCTCGGCTAAACCTTCCTCCCTTATTTCATGAGCTTTGGTATTCTCCCTCATGTTATGAATACCACAACAGATGAATAGAAGGACATGGAATAGTTGTGTAAAATCTTACCGGAACAATAGATGTTCTTCTCTTCTCTCTTGCATTATTTCTATCCCTCCCTCATTAGCCTGGTCTTGTTCCTTCTTGGATGATTTTTACCCTACTTCATTGAGCTGCATTCCTCCTGGGGCAGTCAGTTTTGAGGCTGCTGTATGTGTACATCAGATTTATGGCCGACGTCCGATTGCAGCCTATGTGCGGCATACCACGCACTTTACAGTAGTAAAAGTTTTTTATATATTGGCTGATGGTGGTCGCCTATGGTGTGGGAACCATCATTTTATGAATACTGCAGCAGAGAAGAGAAGGACATCTGTCGCTCGTTCGTCTCTAGCACACCACAAGAAGGCTGAGGTTTTTGTTTAGATGCTTTAATACATAGAAACACATCAGGATGGACAGCAGTATCATAAAATACAAACTGGTTAACGGATAGACCTTACATACATGCATGCTTACATCTCAACAGCTAACTACAAAATGGCAGTCAGGCTCGCATGTGCTCAGTATTTATACACTTGTGCAAGCCCTTAGATAGCTTCTTAAAGGTATATATACACATACATTGATCTACATCTTCCCTTTTAAAAAAATGCCCTTTATACAAAAATAATAGTAGAGTTAGACATGCATTACTATTAACATGAGAAACAACACACAATGTTCATGTCCAAGTTGCTTCATATCTGCTACAGGGTTTACAGATTCGACCATACCTTCTAACATAACATTTGGGACCAAACTTAGCAACAGGAACAGTCTGCGGTGCACAACTCATATGAGGAACTTCTGGACTCTTCACAGGAACGGGAATGTCCTCTGGAATTGGAACACCAGACAACTCACTCTGAGACAACCTTTCTCACAGGCTATGTGCCGTAGTATATGCTCGGACACCGGTCTGAAATATTTCCGATTCCGCCTGAAGGTTGCCCCTTCTGATTCCACAGTGTACAATCTCTGCTCTGGAGCAGTATTCTTCATGACACCAATCTGATCATAACCTTTGGACATTTGCATCCTTACCACTTCTGTTACTCATAATGGATTGAGCGGTTTACTGGTTTTATTTTAGTAAGACTTCTGGGTTAGGCGCTTCTTCCAGATTGGTTTTCACTGATCCATTCTTGACACATGGAACAAACAGTTGATTACTGATTGTTAATGTGGGGTTCTAGTTTGTCTCGACAGAAGTCTCTGAGCAGGTGAACCAAGATATTTATCATGAGAAACATTTCTGCGATTCAAGACATTCAGGAAAGCATCACTGTTATCTTGTTTTGACTTCTCAGGTAACTCTCTTGCACTTTGAAGTGCACATTCAGCCAAACCATTTGAGTGTGTTTACTCAGGACTACTTGTGACATGAGTAAAGTCCAATTCTTTGGCAAATCTTTTGAACTGTTGGCTTGTAAACTGTATGCCATTGTCAGAAATAACTTTGTGCAGACTACCGTGTACTGCAAAATGATACTTCATCTTTGTAATAACTGTACTGGATGCTAGGTTAGGAAGTAAGTCAGTCTTGAGTAAGAGTCCGCTAACACAAAATATTCCACTCGAAGATGTCTGTAGCTACTGTCGACCAAGGTAGTTCAAGAGTCTGGTTAAGCTGAAGTGGTTCCTTCTGCTGATGTGGCTTTGTACTATTAGACACTGAACAAGATGAAAGTGCTGTCTCAATGTCTTGTGATATCTTCTTTCTTCTTCTTCTTTCGGCTTTTCCCGGTTAGGGGTTGCTACAGCGGATCACCTTGTCCGCTCATGATTGGCAGTGGAGTTTTTACAGTGTTGAGTTGCCAGCTCGGCGCCCAACCTTCCACAGAAGGCACACACATGCACGCACTCACACCTAGGGCCAATTTAGAGTGTCCAATCCACCTACAGCATGTCTTTGGGATGTGGGAGGAAACCGGAGCACCCGGAGGAAACCCACGCGACCACAGGGAGGACATGCAGACTCCGCACAGAAGGCACCCCAGCCGAGAATTGAACCAGAAAACTTCTTGCTGTGAGGCGGCAACGCTAACCACTGCACAATGTCTTGTGACATAGAAGGCCAAAATACTAGTGTTCTCTCCCTTCTTTTGGTAGATTCTGTTCCTGAGTGACCACAATGCAAGATATTAATGTACTCTGGTTGCAAGAACTTTGGAACAATTACTTTCACACCTTTCATTATGGTACCTTTGTCAGACAAAAATCTCATCTCTGTATGGAAAATAAGGTTGCACTTCCTGAGATAAACTAGATTGCTTTGACAGCCTTCCTTGTTTGATAAAGTGGTTGAGCCTCTGTAAAACTGGACCTGTGGCTGTGTGATCTCAACTCATCAAGACGTGGAGGAAAATTTCTTACTTCCATGACTTCAAAATCAAAATTTTCATTCTCGTGCTGTTCTGTGGTATTTCTGGGCGATCTGGATAATGCATCAGCAAGGTAAGGAAGTTGACCTTTCTTGCAGACAAGATTGAAGTTATACTTTGCACTCTCAGCATCATACGTTGCAGCCTGGCTGGAGCTGAATGCATAGGCTTTCTCAAGATAGTGACTAGAGGTTGGTAGTCTGTTCAGTCTGAATAGGTCTGCCATAAACATACTCATGGAACTTCGAACATGCAAACACAATTGCCAAAAGCTCTTTCTCGATCTTGGGCATACTGCATCTCAGTTTGAATAAGAGTTCTCAATGCATAGGCAACAGGTTGATCCTCTTGTAGAATGATTGCACCAATACCAAATTTTGAAGCATCACAGGAAAGTGTTACTAGCTTGTGAACATCATAATATCTGAGAGTTGGTGGACTAGCTGTTCTCTGTTTCAGGACATTAAATGCTCTTTGGTGTTGCTCTAACCAAGACCAGGACACATCTTTACATGTCAGCTCTCTAAGCGGTGCTGAAAGTTGGCTTAAGTCTGGAATGAACTTGCCTAGATAGTTAACCATGCCATGAAAATATTGCAGGGCTTGACCATTGCCTGGATCTGGCATCTCGAGAATGGCTGTTTGTTTAGAAGGGTCTGGTTGTAATCCTGTACTCGTGAATAAATGACCAACATAAGTAACTTCTTATAGCCAGAATTTGCATTTGTGTGGATTGAGCTTAAGATTCACTTGATGTGCCATTTCTAGAACTTTTCAGAGATTTCTGTTATGTTCAGCTTCACCATTATCTCCTACTAGTATGTCATCTGCTGTTATAGCACAAGAATACCCAGAAAACAATTGTTCCATTGCTCACTGAAAGACTTCACTTGCAGAATTTATCCCAAATGACATTCTCAAAAATCTGTACCTGCCAAACAGAGTACAAAAAATAGTAAGAAAAGAGGATTTTTTTTTTGTCTCGCTGAATTTGCCAAAATGAACTCTGCATCTAGGACAGAAAAAATAGTGGCATTTTGCATCAAGGCTGTGACTTCTTTAACTGTGCACATTGGATGATGAGGTCTTCATAAATTCTAAAGTGTTTATTATTGTACTAGCTAAGAAGATGGCAAAGGTGTTAACAAAAATGATAGATTTGGATCCGGAGTAGTTTTATAGAGGAATGGCAGACATTTTGACAGTGTAAATATAACAGTGGTGATCCAGAAGGAAGTAGTGTGTAAGAAAACATTGGTGGTGGTGAGTGTTGATCCAGGGAATGCGTTCAGTATAGTCAGCTGGGATTTTACAAAGTACAGTGAAACCATTTTTTCATTACCTAGTATAATAATAGGATTAATAAGGAACATAAATGAGGAGCACTAGCAAGAATTAGGTTGGCAGAGTTCCTCTCTGACAAACTGTGTTTAAACATAGGAGCCAGAGAAGGATGTCCTCTTTTCATTTTGCTGTTTGCTTTATATTTAGAGACATAAGCAAAAAAGGATCCCCAAATTCAAAAATGTAACTGGTAAAATAAGCAAGAAATGTTAACTTTATTTTGCTTTTTATTTTATTTGATAAATTCAGAAAAAGGCATTTCATTGTTGTGGAACACTTAAGAGACAGTTTGCCTTTTGAGAATGAAAAATAAATGAAGCTAAGACAGTGTATAGTGGCAAAATATGTACCCACATATACCCATGCTTATGGAGACACGATGAGGAATTTAAGTACCTGGATTAAAAAGGATTCTGTTATGGCATGTAAGAGAATGCAGGAAGAAAGTAAATAGTAAAAAAAATTAAAAACTGGAAATTCTTGATTATGGACACGGATAGTAAGATATAAGCTGTGAAAATGTTTTTTTGTTTCGTCCCCTTTGGTCTTTTATACAGGTCATGCAGAAGGAGAAGTTATAGATGTCAGTAAAGAGTTGAAGGAATTTATTTGGAATGGGAAGAGGGCAACAGTTAAGTGGGATAAGTTGTTTTTCCTGTAAAGCAAGGTGATTTAGGCTTACCTGATATGAAACAGGCACTTCAAAGCTGTGCAATTAAGGCTGATATACATAACTCAATCAGAGGTTTATAAATCTAAGTGAAAAAGGTTGATGATTAAAAGGGGGTAGGGGATGAAAGAGAGAAAATCTAGGATTTGTAGTACAAATTCTCAAGGAGAATAACAGTCTGTGGGGATTTTTGTTTAAATCTCTAAACTCATTACATTCCCAAAAACATGTTCCCAGTTTCTTCCATCTTCCTCGTAACATTTCTACTATTTCACATGACCATAGGAATTGCAGGAGAACTGACTCATACAGCCCTATATGCCTTACCTGTACCCACCATCAGACTGAGCCACTTCTCACAAGAAGGATCAGGCCAGGGGTGAATTTGTACATACATAGCTAAAGAAGGACTTGTAGTTGTCCTTAGCTTCCAGTGCTAACCTGAGTTCACAAACTGCCTTAATCCTTATTTTTATTTATATTTTTGTTTGAAGAAAGATTGTATCCACACTGCTAAATATGTATTGGGAGTCTATTCCAGAGATAGGAAAGGCTCTGTATAGTGTACCTCTCTCAGCACTTAGTTTCATTTATCTGTTGGTGAAGATTTAGGTCTCTGGTTTTGATATTTGTGAGACTGTTTTTTGGAGATACAGAAGATATGGGACTGTTGGGTACTTAATGGCCCAGAAGGCAAGGGGTAGATTTCCTCTCAGGAGTCTGTAAGATGCATAAAATAGAGATGTGTTTCCATGCTTGATAGCTTAGGGATTTTAAGCAATTAGTTTTCTTAGTTGGAAACCTCTGTCTTTCTAGTATATGTTTAGTGAGGTACATCTCAGAGGACATTGTGTTCAGTAATTGAGCTAATCAGTGTTTGAGACCAATGGAATAATAATCTCTTTAGATCCGGATGCTATTACCCTAGTGATTAGTTCTGTCAAGTAAAAAAAAAACTTTTTGACCACTGTTGTTGCATGGTGATCAAAAGATGGGAAAAACGTCCCCACCATCATCATTAACATGGTGATCAAAAGATAGGGACAATGTCCCAAGTCTTTAGCAACATTCTTATTGTGGAGGGGGGTTGGGGTATTGTCTAAGTTGTATGTTGTGGGGAAGGACAGTCTACCAAATTTGACAGAGTTTATATTTTTAGCTTGTAATTTAAGACCATTACTTCCACACCAGGTATTTATAAGAGTAAGTGCTTGCTGAAGGGTTTGGATGTCAGGAGGCTTGACACTGACTCACAATTTATAGTCCCCCACAAACTTTGTTAGCCAGAGGTCTTGGCTGCTGGTTTGGAGATCAGACAAATTCAAGCACGGAGTCTAGTCTAATTCCACTGGTTACCTTCATACTCTCTGATGATGCTCCTGCTGCCGGCACAATGTGCGTTCTGTCTATTAGCCAATTTGCTATCAATCTTAAAGTATAGGTGTCTATTTATAAGGCATTTAGCCTATTAATAACTGAAGCATAGAGGGTAGTCTCAGATGCTTTGGCCAGGTCAACAGCTTGTGTTACTCTCTCAAAGAAGTTGACCAAATTGACCAGATTGCTTAGACAGGACCTTCACTTTACAATGCCAAACTGCTGCAAGTTTATTCTGATGAGATTTTTAATGTCTTAATTTATCAGGTCAGTTATATCCTTCATGGCTTTGCAAATAAGACTCATTCTACCCTTGCAGGCCATTTTTAGCCTAGCCAGTTTCCCTTTTGGTGATTGAATTAACCTATCACATTTAGTGTCAGATTGGCCTTACCCGTCCCATGGTCAATAATTATATGTTACCCCTAGTGAGAATAACTGAGATTATACCACAGATAATTAGTAGGGACTTATGCGTAGGGTAAAGCATTTAGAAGCTACATCTGTCCATTAGTAGGGGCAGCCTGGGGTAAATTTTCTGTTTCCCATCCACAGATCCAAGTTGTACTTGAACATGAACTGAGCTGAGCTTTGTTGCAGAAGAGGTTACTCTTGGTATATAATATAATATAATATAATGTATTGTTATATTTACTGGATTCAGTAGTGAGGCCACCCATGTGGAGTGGCATCTCCACTGCCATGCTCCAAACCGCAAGACCAAAGTCTTTGGCTAAATATATGTTGAGCAGTTTTAAGGAATGGATCTGCCAGAACCTGTTTATTGCCGTTTATTTAGCAGCCAGGGTATGTTATGTCCCATACGGGAGGTATTTTTAGTCTTAGAGTACCTTTAGTGCATATTCTTTAATGATGATTGGGGGGTCTGAGAACCTTAGAAATAAGTAGGCCGTGGATGGTTGTCTTTGGGGTGAAATTTGCATGGAAATGGTTTGATAATATATTTGCAATGTCTGCTGGGTCTGAGAATGTAGTGCCATCTTGAATAAGTTCTGAGCAATGTTGAGTGTTGCATCTAAGTTTTGTAACATAGCTAAAGAAGGACTTGTAGTTGTTAACTTCCAGTGCTAAATTAAGTTCATGAGCTGCCTTAGTAGTCCTTATTTTATTTTTCAGGATTTTAACAAGTTTTCTTATGTTAACTTTGATTTTGAGGGTATTTTGATCCACTGTTTAAGGTGTTTTTTTTTATTTCTTTTATTGTAAAGTTTATGTCAGTGAATCACCGGGGTGATTTGTTTTAAATTTCCAATTATGTTTACATCTGGTTGGGTCTTTATTCTAAGTGGACATAGACCTCCTTTATGAAATTAACTTGCTGTCAGTGAATTGTGAAATTTTTTTATAAAATTTGGTGCGATTTTGTATATTTGACCTCCTTCAATTCAGATAGATTGGTATCTACAGGTTCAGAGATGTTAAATATGAAGGTCACAAGTTTGTGGTCTGATTTAACTGGGGAAGGGAATACCAGGAGTGTAGTACACGAAGAAGCTATATTCATAAGGACCATATCAAGAATGTTACTGCCTCTGGTGGATTTGTCAACAATTTGTTCCTGTGAGTTTTTTGTTAGTGTGATATGGCAAATTTGGTGTGATTAAAATCTTTGACAGTTTGTTTTCAATTCTCTTTTTCCCAGTCTTTTGTAACATTCTGTGATTGATTCTTATAGTTGTGCAGTGTTTTATACACCTTACTAACTATTCCTTTTCTAACAGCATCCTCTATTGTAGACTGAACTGAAAAGTCTACCAGAACTGGCCTTTCAGTTAACACTCCCCTAACCCTTTCTCTTTCCTTTTACTGATAGGGAAAGGCAGTTCCTCGCTACCTTTTTTTTTTTTTTTTACTATGTGCCATCCTCCTGCTACCCTAATTCTGCAGCTCACACCACCTTATCACCTTATACAACTGTAAGTTCCTCACAAAAATCACACTTAAGACATTGGGCGGCCTTTTGAAGCATTAATAGGAAACTTCTTGCAGCTCAGTCCAAAAAAGGTGAAAGTTGTGTCATTTTGTCCAAGCACAATGGAATGTACAGCTCCTTCATTTGTAAAAGTGGACGATAAGGAAATAGAATCCTTTATGTTCATTTCCAGTTGCAGATTACTAGGTATAACTTTTGAACTTGATCTCAACTTCAGTTACCATATTAACAAAGTAATCAGCAACTAAAATTGTTCTACAAAACCTGCCAGGTCACAGATTTATAGACATGTCTTGCAGCTGCAAGGGCTTTCCTCTCTCTTATCCTCTGCTGCTGCTGACATGTTTTTTTTTTTTTTACTGACGTCTCCTCCATAGTAATTGTCAAGCTGCATTAACTAGTCTGTGTCATTTCAGGCAAAAGTCTCAGATTATGATTTTTACTAACTTGAAATATAGCTCACTTCATAGTCCACCACCCGAGGGCCCATTGCTAAATGATCTTATAAACCTGTGCAATCCAAAGTTTATGTACCGGCAGGTGTGTGCACTTCGTACTTTCTAATAACCATTATTCTTCCCTTGAGTTAGTGACTAGATAAAAGCAGTGATGGGGGGTTGCAGATGATCAGATAACAGAGAGGTGTGTAATTATAGCTCATGGCAAATCATTGGGGGTGAAGAGAAGGAGATCTGGGTTTGTAGATGGTATCAGATCAGTTGATGATGTGAGGCTGTGTTATTCTGAATTAATAAGTTATAGATCCCAATGTCAGTGAGATGTTAAGGACCTAGCTGAAGTACATCTTCAAGAAGTGTGTATTGCAATGTAACGTAGTTTATTCCAGGTATCCACACAGCTGTGGAAAAGGTAGAAACCCCTTGATAGTTACGTGGCTTGTGAGCTTCAGTTTTCTCCAGTCAGCTAGCTGCCTTGAAGTACAGCACAAAGATTGATAGATTCTAGTCATTATTCTTAGCTTTGCTTTATGTATCTCTAAGTCTATAAACTTTATTGTGTCATAACTTGTCCTATATTCTGTTTTTTGAAAAATTCTTACTTATTGTTCTTAATCAACAGTTAGCATTAAAAATATGCTGCTTTTCCTTTTAAACAGATACTACCCTAACTCTAATCTAGCAGCCTTTTTTTAATATAATCATCTTGTAGGTCTGAGCTGGATGCCTCATCTACCTACACTGAAGTCAGCTCATTTGTTCTACAATAGCAGGGGTTGGGCATCCCCAAGCCAAACGAGAGCTTTGCAGCATATTTGTTCCTTCCCTGGAATCGTGACCACTGTATATTTACACATCACTAGTCCATGTTATGCCCACACTTAACCAAGGCATAATCTTGCCCATTTATTAGATCGGACAGCAGAAAAAGAGCAGGTCTGTTTTCAGTTTTATTTAAAACATTGAGTATGGCCTCTTGTCCAGCCAGTTAAGTATAATTGACACAACTAGTATAAGTCTTGTTTGTTACAAACTTTTGCATTCTTGTTATACTTAGCCATCATGTACACAATGTGCCCGTCAGAACTGTACCCCCCAGTTAGGCCCATCAAGCTTTCATATAATTATATACTTTGGACTTGATTAACTGAAGAAGCTAATATTTTAAATGTTGACTTCTTACTGCCCCAACTGACATTTATATCCAGCTTTCATCTTCACATTTAATCGTAAAGTTTAGTCAGTGTACTTTAACTTAATAGTTACACATCTTCATTTTGATCAATCTTCCCACGTTTTATAATCAGCTATGACTGGTCTGCTACAACTTTAATCTTTATGAACAGCATTCGGTTATTTCTTTAGGGCCATCATTTACTCCGGGGTTGCAGTAAGATGTCTTTTCATCAGAAGTAATCCTCATGTAAAGAGAGAAAAATCTCTCATCTTAAGGGATTACATGACCCAGCATCTGTTCTGTATTTTTTCAGTTTCATATCATTGCTATTTAGCCATATTCTATGATTGTATTCATTCCATAGAATTATGATATAATGTCCATTATGCCCTTATCAGACATCTTGACTATTCCACATAGTTGATACTTCACTGTGCTTTTTAAATATAACCAGCCTTGATAACTGTCATCCCCATGGTCAAGTAGCTTCAAATACTGGATCTGAAGTAGTTAACTTCATTCTTTTTGCACATGGGTATTCGGATCCGAGCCGGCAAAACTTTTACAAGCATCAGCTCCGAGCTCCAAGCTCCTCCCCTACCTATAATACATCACTTCCTCCTAACTAACCCCAGATCTCGTTTGCTGCTCTGTTAGCATCGTGGTCTCTGAACTCTAAGCGAAGGTGGTAAGGTTTCTCTGTTTTTTTCTCTGTTCAGTACAGTTGGTGTGTGTGTGTGCCTGTTCCCCCCCCACTCGTTGTCGTGTTTTAAAAAAAAAAAAAAAAAATTTTTTTTTTCTGTGTAGCTTGTTGGTAGTTTTAGTTCCCGCCTAGGCCCCATCCCTTGTGTGTGTGTGTGTGTGTGTGTGTGTGTGTGTGTGGACCTTAGGGTTTAGTTACTATTCCGCCCTTATGGCTGAACAACCTAAAGTTTCTTTTAAGAAATGCACAGTGTGTTCACAAGCTCTCACCAGCCAATGGCCACACTCTGTGTGTTCTTTGTTTAGGGGTCTCCCATTTGTCAGCCTCCTGTGACATTTGTGCGGGTTTTAACCCCAGGGCTTTGAAGGACCGTCGGGCTAAGCTCATGGCCAAGGGTCTGCTGCCAGCTTCTGCCCTAGAGTCTGCCTTGGTCTCCACTCCAGCCAGTGACATCTTGCAGGCAGGGACTCAACCTCCCACTCATCCTGCGGCCTCAGATTCATCCCAGAAAGGTAGGGACAAGAGAGAGAGGGAGAAGCGCCACAAAGAGAGGGACAAGCCCAGGAAAAGATCCCCCGACAGAGAGTCTTTCTCCTGCCCCTCTTCTAAAGTCCCCAGGTCCCGATCTCCTCGACTCCGCTCTCCCCATTTCTTGCCAAAGCCGATGGAGCCCTCGGAGCTGAGGCACTCCCCTCAGATCCAGCCAAGACCCGCTTTGGTCGCTTCTTCTTCAAGGTCGACTCAGAGCGTCTCCAACCTTGACATGGACAGGCTGATGAGGTTCATCCAGAATCAGATTCAGATGGGGGTCTTACCAGGTCCCTCTCCCATCAGAGAGGGTCCTTCTACAGCTCTATTTCACCCAATCTCTCCTTCCCCGATCCAACCCGACGCTTCGGGGTTCTCTGATCCGAGGCCCTTTGGAGCTGTGGGTTCGGTGCCGACGGTTCTCTCTTCCTCGATGCCGGCCATCACCTTGAGTTCCTCGGATCCGATTTTGGATCCAGGAGACTCTCGGCGCCGTGGTCAGGGAGTCGGACCCGAGGGTTGAGGTCATTCTCTTTCGGATCCCATCCTTGGTGCCCAGACTACCCTGCCTTTGGCTCTGATCCCTGCTTCGGACCCGGGGAGGGCCTCATCCTTACGGGTTATGGAGGTGGGCTCTCCATTGGCATTCGGGGCAGTGGAAAGGGTTCTCTCCCAGGGATTGAGACCACAGCTCACCTACTCGGATCCTACCCAAACCTCCCTGTTTTCGGATTCTGCTCCCCTCCCCTCACCCTGTCTCAGGGACAGCTCATTCCAAAATAACCCCAGGTTGTTCCCCTCAGGGAACCCCCGGAGGCTTACGAGTCCTCTTCAGAAAGTCCCACTGGAGAGGAACCTCGTAAACGTAAGTGTAAAAAGAGGCACTTGGACTCCCCTGAGTCCATTACCACTGACTCAAACTGAGATGAAGGGGAGGGTTCCCCCAGATCACCTCCTGAGGACGTCTCCTTCGGAGACATTATGGAGATCCTCCGCCAAAGAGGAGGTTGGTCAGCCCCCAAATCCTCTACGGATGAGTCTGTGTTTCTGGAGGCCTTTGGTGCAGGCCCATCTACTTCCTGGTTTTCCCCACCAGCTGACCCTTTGGTGGACCTCATCACCACTAGGGCATGGAAGGATCCTGACACCATGGAGCCTATACCCAAAAGACAGGACAAAATTCTTTCCCCGCCGTCAGATAGGCAGACATGGACCAAAGGAGCCCCTGTGGACGCTTTGGTGGTTGCAGCTGCCACAAAGAAGGAACTGGCACAGGAGAGTTCCTCGATCCATCCACCAGACAAGGAGTCCAGGTTGATGGATCGTTTTGGGAAGCGTATGTACTCGTCAGCGACTTTTTCTGTCCGTGCTCTGAATTACTTGGCACATGTTACCCGACTGCAGCGTGATCTTATAACAGAACTGAGTCACCCCCAGAGTCTCTGTCATAGCAGGACAAGCAGTCCTTTACTGCGAAGATGACTACACTGAAATCAGTGACAAATACATCTATGCGTCTCCTCTCCCATGCTACGGAGGGAGCCGCTAGAGCTGCTGGTACAGGCATTGCCTTGAGGCGACATGCCTGGATCAAACTGCGTCAATTTGCGGACCCCTTTAAGGAGTCTTTTATTAATGCCCCTTTCGATGGATCATCCCTCTTTGGGAAGATGGTACGCGACACGCTCACCAGAGTGAGAAGGAAAGACTTTGTCTGCCGTCGGAATCCACTTCTCTAACCCCCAGAGATCCTATTCCAGGATCCAAAAGGGGCAAAAGAAGATGTGGTTCCGGAAATCACAGTCTTTCTGGGACACTCGGGACTATTCGTCCCCCAGAGGCAGAGGGGGACAAGACTGACGCCATCCCAGAGGCAGAGGGGGTCCCAGAAACTTTGGGTCTAGGGAACCTTTTTCCGACAGGTCCACACAGCAGCCCTGAGGGGTTGCCCGACTGCTCTACTCTGGAGGCAGTCGGGGGAAGATTCTCCTTACATCCAGCAGCATGGGAGTCCATTACTACAGACCGCTGGGTGTTAAACATCATATCCAGAGGCTATTCTATCCCTTTCGTATCATCCCCCATAACTCCAGCACGCCTCCCAGATGTTCCACCCGATCACAGGGAGGCCGCAGCTTTACAGGTTTCGAAACCATTACAAAAACGAGCCATCGAACCAGTCCCCCCCCCCCCCCGACCATTCCAGATCAGGCATCTACTCCAGGTTCTTTTTAGTGCCAAAGAAGATGGGGGACCTCAGGCCCATACTGGACCTGTCTATCCTCAACCTGTCTGTAGAGAAACAAAAATTCCGTATGGTCACTCTGCAGTCCATTCTACCATTTCTAAGAGAATGCGACTGGATGTGCTCGTTAAACCTCCAGGACTCTTACTATCATATCAAGGTCCACAGAAGCTCCAGGAGGTTTCTACGCTTCTGGCTAGGGCCCGGACACTTTCAATTCAGAGCCCTACCCTTTGGTCTCACCATAGCCCCCAGGGTGTTCACCAAGGTAATGGCAGTCGTAGCGGCTTGCCTGAGACTTCAGGGCATTCAGGTATTCCCCTACCTAAACGACTGGCTCTTCACTGCATCCACCAAACGTCTTTTGTGCCAGACCCTACACTACTTTCTCGGTCCGGCTCACAAGTTAGGCATCGTGATCAACCTCAACAAGTCCCACCTGGCTCCGGTTCAGGTCATAGACATCCTCTGGGCACAGTTGGATACTATTCAGTCAAAGATCTTTCTCACCCCAGAAAGGATAAGAAATCTCAGACTCCACGTGTCAGCTATCTCAGAGCACTCTGTAGTCACAGCAGGTGTTGTTCTCAGGGCTTTGGGTTCGATAGCAGCCTCCATTTCCATTCTCCCTCTGCACGTTTTCATATGAGAACCCTTCAGTGGAACCTAGCAGTTCAATGGTCCTGGCTAGACCTCCCAATGACTTTCAAAATCCGAATCAACCGGACATGCAGAATGTCACTCCAGTGGTGGCTTCATCATCAGACATACTTGTGGGGCACAGCTTTCTAGCCCCGCCGGCCCAAGCCACTGTGACCACGGACGCCTCCCAGCTCGGGTGGGGGGGGGCACTTCCTGGTAAGATCAGTCCAAGGCACGTGGTCCCTACCAGAAACCAAGCTACACATCAGTGTTCTGGAGATGAGGGCACTGCTTTTAGCGTTGAAAGCCTTCCATCCTGTCCTACCTCCAGGGACAGTGGTCATTCAGTCAGACAACATGGCAGTAGTCTGGTATATCAACAAGCAGGGAGGGACCCGATCCTACCCTCTTGTCACGAGGCCATGAGAGTTTGGGAGTGGGCCATATTCACCAACCGGTTTCTGATAGTAAACGCATATCCCAGGACGTTCCAACATTTTAGCGGACAGTCTAAGCCGGGCAATCCTTCTGCCTTACGAGTGGTCTCTAAATCCATCGATGGCGAAGATAATATTCTTCGTATGGGGTCAACCTTGCTGCAACCTCTTCGCGTCTCCTTCAAACACGAAGTGCAGCAACTTCTTCGCTCTGATCCCCCCTCCAAAGGATGTCCCAAGGGACGCTCTAGTCCATGTTGGCCTCGCGGGTTACTTTATGCTTACACCCCGTTACCTCTGATACCGAAGTTCCTTCAGAAAGCTTGCCGGTTGCAGTGCAAAGTCATTCTCATAGCTCCCTTCTGGCCTCGCCAAGTGTGGTTTCCCTTCCTATGGTCTCACCTTTTGGCTCCTCCATGGACTCTAGATCCATGCCCAGATCTACTTGCTCATCCGTTGGGCTTACCCCTGCCCAACCTGGACAGTCTCAAGCTGACGGCGTGGCTGCTCCAGTTCCCATGATCATCAGGACTCCCGGACTTTCATCCCCTGTTGAGAACATTCTGGTAGCATCTCTCAAAGCCTCCACTAGGAAACTCCAGAGTAGCAAGTGGAGAAGTTTTTCCATTTGGGCCTCTCAATGCAATCAGAACCCTTTTACAGCCCCTATTCCAGTCGTTTTAGATTTTTTGGCTGGTCTCTTTCAATCGGGCGCAAGTTCTTCCACCATCAAGGTTCAACTGGCTGCCATCTCTAATTTCCATGTAGGCGAAAATAAGGTTGCTCTGGCCTCTGCCAAATTGTGTAAAGTGTTCTTAAAGGGCACCTTTCTCTTGTGACCTCCAGTTAGAGACAGTTCCTCCCTGGGATCTGACTTTAGTCCTTCAAGCATTGACCTCTCCGCCTTTCGAACCTGCCGGTTCAGTCCCTATGAAATTCTTGTCTTGGAAGACGGCATTCCTGGTTGCCATCACCTCATCTAAAAGGGTTTCAGAGTTACAGGCCTTATCCTCCGTGCCCCCCTATTTGATTTTTTACAAGGACAGGGATTTGATGCGTACAAAACCCTCCTTCCTTCCCAAGGTGTCCTCAGCAGCCAATATTAGCCAATCTATAAATTTGCCAGTCTCTTCCCAAATTTCCAAAATAAAGGCGAATATAGACTCCATTTATTGGACGTCCATAGGCAGCTTCGTTTTTGCCTTCATAGGACTAAATCCTACCGAAAGTTTGATCAGCTGTTTGTCTCGTTTTCAAAACCATGTTTGGGCAAAGCAGTTTTGAAAGTGTCCTTAGCAAGGTGGATCACTCTTTGTATTGCACAAGTATATAAGGACAAAGGCTCATCTCCTCCTGGCTTACTGAAGGCTCATTCCACTAGATCAATGGCCACTTCTGCAGCTTTCTGGTCAAAAGTACCTTTAGATGATATCTGTGCGGCAGCCACGTGGGCCAATTTGCATACATTTATCTCTCATTATAAATTAGATTTGATCTCTAGAGGGAGAGCATCCTTTGGCTCTGCGGTGCTCAGAAATTTCCTTCCATAATGGCCTCCCAGGAATGCTAGTAGCTGGGGACTCTGTCCCATATGTGCAGAAAGAATGAAGTTAACTACTTCAGATTAAGAAGTTATGTACTCACCATAACGTTCCATCTGAGTAATTGGACTTCATTCTTCTGCACCTTCCCTCCCTCCATTCCCCACACTATTCAGGTCTTATCCTGTTTGGATTGTGGGTTATGTTGCTAGTTAGTGACAGCAGACTCGATCTGGGGTTAGTCAGGAGGAAGTGATGTATTATAGGTAGGGGAGGAGCTTGGAGCTCGGAGCTGATGCTTATGAAAGTTTTGCCGGCTCTGATCCGAATACCCATATGTGCAGAAGAATGAAGTCTAACTACTCAGATATAACGTTATGGTGAGTACATAACTTCTTATTAACTAAAAGGAAAATTAGCTAATGTTTAAGTTTTATTTCTGCAATACTAAATCCAGAACTTTACTTTACTTGTATGTTTTTTATAGGCCAGACTTGCGTCATTTATATATGGTTAATACATACCATCTTCTGTAACATTTGTGTATCATCATGTTTACTATTCACAGTTAATAGTAATAATTCCATATTTTCAGTCATGATTCAAACATAATAATAGCATGTTCATATGTTTAATACTCAGCCATATTCAGGGATTTTAAATGTTGTAATAATCATCCTGATTAGTCACTTAATTGTAAATATTGGCTCATCTTATGGAAATTTCACCACAGTATAGTCCTGAGCTGGTATAAACTTTTTCATCGGATTAATACTTCTCCATGCAATGTTATTTTGAAACATTTGTATTGAAAAACAATTTTTCTGTCTTAAAATTGGAAAAAAGATTGCTTAATCATATGGTTCTTCAACACAATGTAATCCTGAGCTGGTATAAACTTTTTCATTGGAGTAATACTTCTCCACACAATGTTATTTTGAAACATTTGTATTGAAAAGCAATTTTTCAGTCTTAAAATTGGAAAAAAGATTGCTTAGTCATATGGTTAATGCTTCACATTACACTTTGAACTTAATATATTAAAATTGTCAGTAATTCCTCTATTCTGCTGTCATATGTATTTAGTCAAGCTAACGACAAAAATTTAGTCATGTGGTTAACTCCTGTGCAAACCTAATATTATGTTTTTCATGTTGAGTCCACTGTGCCTCATGATGTATAACAATTACAGAAGCTGTCATAATTATTCAGCCATGTAATTATAAAAGTTCTTTTTTTATGATTAATTATTCATCATATTCCATCTTTTGAAGATAGCATTAAACTTTATGGTTTTTAACTTCATAAGTTTTAAAAAGTACTGTAAATATATGGGTCATAGGGTTACACTTAACCATGACCCAGTTCATATCTAGTACATTTTCATATGACAAATACTTCACCATATGGTGTGTTCTAAACTACTGTAGTAAGTTGGATCTCAGAATTTGTTACACTCTTTTATTCAAATACATTACTTTAATATTACTGTATCTGTAGAGTTTAAAGTAATCTCTTACCAGACATTTTGTAGCAGAATTTGCCTTTTTCAGTGATACATTGGATAAACATTCTGGAAAACTTAAATGCATCATTGAAAAAATCCCTGTTGTTATACTTTGAGTAATACATACTGGATACTAGGACTAATTACTAAATATGTTGACAAATATCTGGACCTGATTACTTTAAATGTAAAAGGGGAAATTATAGCAACAAGTAATTTTAACTGCCTATTATCGGGCAATGATACTTCTAAAAATGGTAAAATAAAACTAACATCTCAAGCCAAGAAGTTAAATGACTTTACAAACCAGATGAACCTTAAATATATACATGGTCTAGGAGAGCATTATTCCTTATTCTGTACTCACTATTCATATCGGTTTGGTGCACAAACAAACATTGATAAGGTCTTTGCATCAAATATATACTCTAAAATAAAGTGACATATCTATAATGACTTGTCCACTTTCGGACCATAATGCTATAAACTTTACATTAACTGTGTACAGATGATTTAAGATTTCTGCAGAGAATTCCTGCCTACATAACTAAGTTAAAAGACTTTAGGGAATGGATAGTGAAAGAAATACACGTTTATGGAAACAAATGATAGTGAAGTGACTGATACTATACTATGGGGCACCTTTAAAGTTTATATATATGGTAGAATAAAATATTGGTACCTTAAAAAAAGGAGAGAGTGGGACAAAACTTTTAGGCTTACAAAAAACATAGACAAGATAAAAATGGACACAAAACCAAATAAAGTAGCACATAACGAAATTACTAAGTTAAATCAGAAGTACTTAGAGGTTCTCACTCATAAGGTAGCCCATAAACCTGGAAAAATTGAAATTACAATCTTATGCTCTTATGCTCTAAATCCCAAATGCCTACATAAAATAGAGGTAAGAGCCAAAAAAATAAACAATCAAAATCTTATTAATGAGATTAAATACAAAAGTGTTGATTCAGTTAAGACATCTAACTTAATGGGCATATTAGAAGTGTCCAAAAACTACTATAAAGATATAAATAATAGCGCACCACTTTTGGAGGCAGATAATGTAATAAATACTTTTATTCAACAAAATTTAACTACTTAGGTGTCAATACTACAAAATAACATATTAAATAAACAAATAACACTAACAGAAGTGAAAGAGCAGATAAAAATTTTAAAAGATAATAAAGCTCCAGGACTGGATGGAATAATTCCTGAACTATATAAGATTTTTCCTAAATATAAAATAAAGAAAATGATGAGTGCCTTTACTATGGTGGAAATACTCCATTATCTCCCCCATATTAAAACAAGGTAACGACCCCAAATCTTGAGTCATATAGGCCAATTTTGGTACTAAACACTGATTATAAAATTTTCATGAAACTATTAGCTAATAGGACAAAGAAAATATTACCAAATCTAATGCATAATGATCAGACAGGGTTCATTCTTCATAGAAAAGTGCAAGATAACATTATTAAATTACTATCATTAATAGACATACCATGCAAATACAAAAAACAACTATTATCAGCCTAGACGTAGAAAGGGTTTTTGATTCTATTATTTGGTCTTCTTTGTTTTTAATTCTCCTCAGATTTTGTCAACTTATTAATGAAAATTTATAGTGGGGTACAAGCTTATGTGGAAATAGGATCATATCTATCTTCACCACTAGAAATCCTCAAGGGAACTAGACAAGTTGTCCTTTGTCACCATTATTGTTTGCTCTTTCAATGGAACATTTTCCTACATATATCAGAAACAAGCAAAATATAAAAGCCTTTCAAATTAATAAGGACTATTGTCCTACGATACAGTTATTTGCTGATTTGTTAACATTGGGTGATATTGATGGTTCTTTGCATGATGTTATAAATACCTTAAGCAAGTTTGAAAGTATTTTGGGGCTTAAATTTAATCATACTAAATCCAAAACATTACTAATTAACAAAAAGATCAACAACAACCTAAGAGAGAATAGCCTGTTTAATTGGGAGAATGATGTGTTAGAATAGTTGGGTGTCAGTATAAAGAGTTCATGGAAAGAGTCAGTTAAACTAAACTACAATAATTTAATAACCACCATTAGTGAACTAATCAAAAGATGGAATACAATGTTCTTCACAATGGAGGATAGGCTCTCTTTAATTAAAATGATAATTTTACCTAAAATTTTGTTTTATATACAGTCATTGATACTATCCCCTCCCAAAAAACGTATTTAAAATTAGATTCCATGCTACTTAATTTTTTATGGTTCCCCTTAAAACTTTGGATTGCATATAAATGACACATTAGAGCTTGGAACAGTAATGGGATAGCATTCCCTAGCTTAGATTTTTATTCCAAATCAGTTATTATTAATGTAATATTACATTGGCTCACACCTACCTATATATCTGGCTGGAAAACAATACATAAGATTCATATAACTGATGTCAGAACTATAGAAAATCAATTTAAGGAACAATATGGAATAAATAGCGTTCATTGGCTTTCACGTGAATTTTGTTTAATTAGAAGTTTGATCATTTTTCTTATGGCATTAATCAAATATTTAATAACTTTAAAAATATAATTGATTGTAATTACATTAAACATTTTTTATTTCTTATATTCCTATAGCATACTCTTGATTGCCTAGATTCTTTCAACATCAATGCGATGCAAAAATTGAAGGAAAACTTGATATTTTGGCATCAGTTTATTGAAAATAAGAGTATTAAACCACTAAACTCTCTTTTATGTAGTTTTGATAATGGTCAAGATGGTTGTTTATACACTCATTACGGCAATTTATAGAAAACAAAATGAGAGTATCAGAATCTATACCTAGTTTGATTCAGCTTTTTATTAGGTGTCTTGAAAAGACAACAGATAATCAAAAATTAAGTATCTCACCTATCTATAAGATACTAAGAGAAAACGCTCTAAAGTTTGACTCAGATTTTTGGAATTAATATATAAAGATTAATGGAGAACAAATATCTGATGAATCCAAAAAATATTGAATTCTACGTATGGTACCTCTTCTTTATTATATTGGAGATTGTATACATGGAAATTTATTTATTCCACATAAAATACATTGTTTACTCAAAAACAGTGAAAGTAAATGTTGGAAATGTGATGAATTACTAGAGGTCAACTGGGTTCACATGTTCATTGAATGTAGAAATGTTGTTCAATACTGGAAAGACTTCAGATATTTTGTAAATGATTTATGGTCTGATAACTGTCATATTTCTAACTCACTAATCCTATTCAATGTTCCTATACCTAATGTAATACGTAAATCTCAGATTCAGTTACTCTAGTCAATTCTTGCAATTGCCACAAAAGTTATTACTTTGAACTGGAAAAGTAAATAAGATTTGATGTTTAAAGATTTTATTAATTTAGCAAAAGTTGTTTGTAAAAAAGAACTGCAAACCATTTGTTACAGAACTCAATATTACTCATAAAAATTAGCATGGCAAAAATTGGGAAATCTTTTGAACAAATACTGATAACTTCTCATGGATAAAATGATTACAGTATTTACATTCATCCACGATAAATAGTTTGTTATTGCTTTGTTGTATTTGTTATATGTACATTTGTGTATGTTTATAATGAAAACAAAATAAAAATGTTTTTGAAAAAAAAATCACTGTTGTTTTGCTCAGTCATTCAAATGGGTCAGTTGTCTTTCAAGCCATCTTGTTCACATGACTGCATACATATCAGTCATCTTTTTCTCCACCACTTCTGCATTTTACCCCACTCATCTTCTGTTTCCCCAGATGTATCCACTATTCACAATCCAACAATCTCTACATCTTCTTGTTTGACTTGTAAATTTGCAGATCCTTTATCGTCAGTGTTACTTCATTTGGATTTTCAAAAACCAACAGCCCACCAGTCCAAAATACATGTAGTGTGATGGAAAATGACAGCCTATGCTTCATTCTTCCTCTTTTACTGGCTTTTATTACTTCTGCATATTGGAGATTGTTTCAAGGATGGCGTATACTAATTTTCCTTGATATATACTGGTTGATCAGCCATTACCTGCTTTCCCCAACTGCCAGAGAAACAAAAGTTATGTAATTACTGTAATGGCAGATCCATATTGTCCTGTTTTAGTCTGTTTCAATCTTGGGTTATCAAATCAAACCTCTGCACTTTTTTTCAGGATCTTGGATGCAGGCTCTGACTTCTCCCCTACTAGTAATTCCCTCTGGTCTCCACTTCACATGAGATCAAGTTTGCCTGCTTATAGGTACACATTTTCTCCCAGAAGAACCCTAACACAGGTCTGAGTGACCTATTACAGTGGTAATGAGCAGGAACAGCAAGAAAAGACTGTGCAGAAGACAAGACTCCTGGTCATGTCCAACCGTTCAGCTGGGGAATCCAAGAAATGACAGTTTAGGATGGTGGGAGAAGTGTTGAACCAGGCAAAAACCGGACAACACAGATCTAGCATTGTGGTAAGTACTTAACGTTGTATCCCATGTCCATTTTAGTCCAGTTCAACCTTTGGGACATATTGCCAAGCTACTAAGACACCTCGGCGGATTCAAGGAAGGATATTTCTGAAAATGGTGGAGCCAAAGGAGGTACAAGATCTAGATTGTACATCCAGCTTGTAATGCAACACAAAGGTATGAAAGAGCACGTCACTGTATCACACATCTCATCAATAGAGATGCTACCCATAAAAGCAGGGGATGCTGCTATCTCCATTGTAGAACGCGCCTTCTGTTTATGCAAAGTCAGTCCCAACCTTTCATGCACAAAGGTAATAGTCTGAAAGCCACCTGGATAGTGTAACTTTAGATACATTTTGATCTGTTTTGTTCTATGCAAGTAAAACCTGAATTGCTTAGAAATGTTTAGCAAGTGTAGAATATATTCTTCCTTGTTAGAGAACTTTGTAAAGAATGCTGGCAGATTGGTAACTTGGTAAATGTTTGCTTTGGATGCAGCATTTGGGAACCATTTAGGATTCATTCTTAGGGATACTGTCTTGATGGGGGGGGGAAGCAAATATGGTAGCTTACAAGATAAGGCCTGCAGTTCCAAGATTCTCCTTGCAGAGGTCACAACTCCTAAGAAAAGAGTTTTCCATGACTGGTATTTTAGATCTACTGAAGAAGCAGGTTCAAATGGAGCTGTTGTCAAAATCTGAACCATGATGGTAATTTCCTAAGGAGGAACTGGGTCCCTGATTGATGACCGTAATGAGAAAGCTTCTGAAATCTTCAGGGAAGCAGTAGACATCTGATTTTCCTTGTGTGAAAATTGGAAATGGCAGCTAACTGTTCTTTGATGGTATAAAAACTAGAAGCTTTATGAAAAAGTTTAGCCAAGAAGTCCAGACTAGATGCAATAGGAGCTGAGAAAGATTCCAGCCCTCTTGAAGAAGCCCAAATAGTAAACCTTTGCCATTTACAAAGATACACTTTAATGTTATTCAGTTTCTGAGAGGAGAAAAAGTATGAATCAGTGGAGAAGAAAGGCTGGCATCTCTGGCTCTCGAAAAAAATTGAAGAAACCATAAAGTCAGCTTTAGAGTCTTCAGGTATGGCTGATGCTAACAGGACAGATGACTTAGAAGATTTGGATGATGAACCAGCATCCAGGGTGGATGCACTGAATGAGGCCAGAGAGGGGAAACCAAACTTACCAGTGCCAAAAGGGGATAATGAGGATAACCTTGGTCTTGCGCCTCTGGCTTTCAGAAGAAACTTAAAAAGGGTGTGATGATGAGGTAGTGCCAGCATAGCTAACTGGAGTTTCGTAAAGAATTATATGCCATTTGTATATCAAAATTATTTGTACAGGTGCTTGTGTTAAAAATGTATTTGCAAAGTTGCTTGTGTTAAGAATGTGCCAACAGTGGGTCCTGTTGGACAGAAAAGAAGTACACCTGTATGTCAGACTGTATTAAAACTGTTGAAATGAATATATTGTAACAAGAGGATACTGGAAGAGAAGAGGTTAATCTCAGTCCAGCTAACTTTGAAAAATAGTCTGAAGTTAAATTACATGGTTTAGGCCATAAAGATTGTATCTTACACTTCTGACTGCATCCAGAGAGTCTGTGAGAAGCCTGGCTTAGTTGCTCTGTAGGAAGAGTGGAAGTGTTAAAATTGTTTTACAGCTTCCAGATGCTGCAACACATCATAGCAAAGCTGTGTGTGTGTGTATTACCAGGCTATAATTCATACCACACCTTTCTGCCACCTAACTTGGACTGAAGCACTAAAGGCGGAGGCGTGTCCATATTCATTAAGGATATCCACACCTCCAGGCTAGTTGCTCAGCATAATGCATCTGAGATTATCCAAGTTCAACTAACTCCTGGCAAGATCACAATGCAAATTGTAGTTTGCTACAGATCCCCCACCATGCCCCAGGATTCCCACTCCTCATTTCTTGATGCACTGGAAAATATTAGGGTACATCCTAACACCCTAATAATGTGTGATTTCAACTAGGGTTGGGAGGGTGGCCTAATGGTTACGGTGTTTGCCTTACAAGCATAAGGTTCAGGGTTTGTGTCTCACAAAGGATAATTGGCTAGGCTTAAAATGGCTCGCAAGGGCAGTTAGCTTAGTACTAATCTATAAACCTATACCCCACCATTAACTGGGAAAACTACTCGTGTACCAACTCTTGTGCTCAGTGCTTTCTGGAATTCATAAATTCCAATGCCTTGGATCAACTTATCCACACCCCCACCAGGGGCAGCAATATCCTAGACCTGGTCATTACCAACATGGGCAACCGGTGTTCCACACCAGAGGTCAATTCCTCGTTGGTCAGATCCGACCACAAGCAAATCACCCTAGACATCCACATCCCAGCCCCATCCCCGATTAGGGAAACCACAGTAAAAAATTTCTCCAAAGCCAACTTCACACTTCTCAAGACAGAAGTGGCAAACATCACGACACCCATGCTGATGGACAATAGAGATATGACTGCTGAATCCTATACAGTTGCACCTTATAAGCACTTACACAAGTGCATGGATCGTGCAATCCCTAACAGAACCAAGATGCTATCCCCCAAAAAAGGAAGCCAATCTGGTGGTCCCCTGCTATAAACAAACTCTACAACAAAAGAAAGAAACTGTTGCAAAAAGAGTAAAATCCCATGATTGGAGGAACTCCGTGGTCAGCCTCAGTAAGAAGCTGAGATCCCTCATAAAATCCTCCAAAGCTAGTTATGAAAACAAAATCACCACTGATTCTAAAGACAAACACAAAGCATTTTATAGCTATGTCAGTAATCTCAATGGCAACACTCAGATCTGCTCTGAGTTGCAGCACAATGGCAGTAAATATACAGACCAAAATGATATTGCCAACATCCTGGCAGATAGGTTCAGTGCTAACTTTACCCTTCTGTCATCCCCTAAAGGGCCCATCTGTATACTGGAAGAATGCAAAGTACCTCTAATCAGGGCTGCACAGGTAAAAAAACACACTCTCCAAAGCCAAGAACACAGCATCCATGGGACCTGACAACATCCCAGGCTGCGTTCTGCATGAACTACAGAATGAACTGGCACCCCACCTAAGTACCGTGTTCAGTCATAGCCTCACCTCAGGCTTTGTGCCCACTGAATGGCACACAACAACAGTTATCCCACTCCACAAAGGGGGAGCCACCACGGACCCCGGGAACTACCGCCCCATTAGCCTGACAAGCCTGGTCTGCAAGGCTATGGAGCGTATCATCATGGGACTTATAAACAATGACATTGGTAATCTCCAAACTCTGGACCCTACCCAGTTCAGGTTTGTAAAAGGCAGATCATGTCTCCTAAACCTGATAGACTTCTTTGAAGCAGTCACCAAAGCCTGTAGATGAGGGTAAGGTGGTACACACAGCCTATCTAGATCTCGCCAAGGCTTTCAACACCATCCCCCACTCTGGAATTATAGACAAACTCACTAAACTAGGTATAAATCCCTATGTCACAAGATGGGTTGCCAACTGGCTCACTGACCGAACCCACACTGTGAAAGTAGCAGACTCTAAATCCAACTTGACCAGTGACAAGTGGAGTACCACAGGGTTCAGTCCTAGGTCCTGTCCGGTTTGGTATCTACTTCTCTGAAGTACAGGCTAACACAGAAGGTCTTTGGCTAACAAAGTTCACAGATGACTGCAAACTAGGAGCCATAATCAAATCTCCTAATGATGTGGACATCCTACAAAAGGGCCTCACTGAGACAGATGCCTGGTGTCAAAGCCATGGCCTCAAGCTCAATGCCAAAAAGTGCATTGTCATCCCTTTTGGTAAAAACTCTGTACCCATGAACTACCACATAGGCGGTAGTCTACTTAACACCAAAAGTGTGATAAGAGACCTTGGGACACAGATGGACAGTAGTCTCTCCTTTGATAATCACATTGCCACAGTAGTCAGGAAATCCTTCTACATGGCACACCTCATCACAAAAGGTTTCTCATCCAGGAAAAAAGAGGTAATTGTTCCCCTCTACTCATCACTCATTAGACCCATTATAGAGTACAACGCCTCTTTTGGTATGTACTTCACAAGACATCTACAACAACTGGAAAGGCCACAGAAATACCTCACAAAGAGGATTACCAGCCTCAAACAGATGCCCTATGCAGACCGTCTCAAAAAACTCCAGCTTTACTCTGTCGCAGATCTCTGCCTAATATACAAAGCTATGTCAAACTCAGAGCTGTTGGATATGCTCCATGTAAAGAAATCCCAATCCCTCCGAGCTACACACTCTAGGGACCTAAACCTTATCACTATAATAAACAGAACATGCTGGAGGGATAGATTCCTGTCTCAGAGACTTCCCATACTCTGGAACAAACTACCTGTCTATATCAAACAAAGCTCCACATTAGCACTCTTCAAGAAGAATCTTGATGATTGGATGGGAGATAGGAAATTCACCCCGGGGATCACTTCTGTGGCTCTGCTTGACAGGGGCACAGGAAAATAATGTTCTTAGGTGGAAAAAGCCAGGGTACTGTTTGGCTAGGTTTATATAAGCCCTAGGGCCAATAGCCTAGTACCTACCTATGAACTAGACTCTGATTCAGTTTCTAGTAAAGGGGATAATGTGGGACCCAATGTCAGATGACTAAATGTGATATTCTTTAGTCTGTACTGAAGTGATATGTAGATATTAGTGAGAAATGTCACCTAGCTGTCAACAGTCTGCTTGTGAAACCTGACAAAGATGGTCCACTCAGCCATGTCATCTTGGCTTGCTCTAGTAAGTGAACTAGTGGACAGTAATTCTTTAATCAGTTAGAAGAATGTAGTAAGATTAGTTAAGTATTGTTTTTCTGTATCTGTGTGAAACTTTCCGTTTGTGTTATTTTTTAATATTTCCTGTGATTGAAACTCTTGTGTTTATTGTAAATAGACATTTAGTATTTTCGTGTTCTTTATTTATTTTTTTGTGTCTTTCGGCTTTTCCCGGTTAGGGGTTGCCACAGCAGAACTCCGGTCCGCTAATGATTGGTAGTGGATTTTTACGTACCAGGTTCCCAGCCCTGATGCACAACCTTCAATGGAGGCACGCCACATTCACGTATGCCTCCACACAGAAGACGCTCTAGCTGAGAATCGAACGGGACAACGTCTTGCTATGAGGCGACAACGCTACAGCAGCACCACCACCGCAGTTATTAAATGTATTTAAACTTTTCATTGTGGCTGGTATTTTAGAGAATATTTTAACCTTTGAGAGTACTTATATTTATTTGGTTACACTGTGGCTGTTCCTGAAAGCCTTGCTGTTTGGTCAGCATTACCATTGGTTTTCGTATTAATTTCACTCAGTATAATTGGGTACTCTTGTAAGAGCCTTAAAGTAGCTGGCTGGTGGCAGTGAATCTACTTTATAGTCTGGGCAGAGGGGGGCATAGCTGGTAAATCTGTGCCAGCCTTACCCAGTTGTGTGTGTGAGAAAATCAAATCTTGAAGACTGTGTATGTACACTACTTGGAACAGGGACACTGAGAGCACTGATTTCACAGAGAGGGTGTTAGAGATCTTGGCATCCCTGGCTAAGGACTTAACTGTACATCTGTGTCAGTGGGGTATCTTATTTGAGGCCTGAAGAGAGAGGGGGAAACCCAGCACCAGGACGGGAGTTTGTTCCCTGTGTTCTTCTAAGGGAAATTGTGCTTGTGCAGAGAGCTGCATCTGGAAGTACTGTTTGTATCCCTTTTGGTTCCAAATGAACGTCCCTCACCAGTGTCAGTGGTGAGGATTGAAGCTGCTTGATTACTGGCCCAGAGAAGGGATGTCACACAGAGGAATAGGTGGAAAGGCATAAAGGAGATCTTGGAGCCAGCTGTACTTGAGCATCGCTCGCTGCTTGACCCTGTAGAGGGATCAGGGAAAAGTAACTTCTGCATTTCTTGTGTAGTTATGAAGCAAGGTTGATCCCAGTGACTGAAAATTTCGGTTACCACTGTTTGAGGGATTAGTCATGGGGCAAGAGAAGTGACCTGCTCAGCATGTCCACCAGAAAACAAAGCCCCAGAGTGTTGCAGTGAGAAAGTAACTGGAAGACATTGCCCATTGCTAGATGCTCATGGCTTCCAGCAAAGTGGATGTGATTGGGTTCCTCCCAGTTTGTAGACTACTGCCATGTTGTCCATCTGAAAAGCAGTCACACACTTGGGAAGGTAGTCCAGAAAGGCCAGCAATACAAGGAGGACTGCCATCATCTCCAAAACATTTATGTGGAGTCTGGCCTCTGACTCTGACCAAGAACCTTGTATCTTCTTCCCACTGAAATGCACCTTCCCTCACACCCAAGGTTCAAATGACAAAACAACCACTGTAACAGATACAAGAGTGCAAAATCTAAAGGTAATGCTACTCAATGCTAGAAATCTAAACCTCAAAAATGCACTCTCTCGAAGCACTCCAAAAAATGGAGAACATCAATATCTGTGCAGTAACTGAGACCTGGTTCAAGGCTCCAGAGAGCACCCCTGCAATACCAGGCTACAACTCTTACCACACTTTTCAGCCACCAAACCAAGACTGAAACACTAAATGTGGAGGAGTGTCCATATTCACCAAGGTTATTCACACCTCCAGGCTAGTTGCCCAACACAATGCATTTGAAATTCTCCAGGTGCAACTAACACTAGGTAAGACTGCAATCCAAATTGTTGCTTGCTACAGATCCCCCACCATGCCCCAAGATTCTCACTCCACCTTTCTAAACATACTGGAAAATATTAAGATAGAACCAAACACCCTAATACTGGGTGATTTCAACTACCCTGCCATTAACTGGGAAAACTACTCGGGTACCAACACCTTTTGCCAACGGTTCTTGGAATTCATAAATTCCAACGCCCTAGATCAACTAATCGATTGTCCCACCAGGGGCTCCAGTATCCTAGACCTGGTCATTACCAACATGGGAGATAGATGCTCCACACCAGTGGTCACCCCCCTCATTGGTCAGGTTTGACCATAAGCTAACCTTGACATCCACATCCCACCCCCACCCCACCCCACCCCCACCCCCCCAGTAAGGAAGCCAATGTAAAAACGTCTCCAAAGCCAACTTCTTGCTACTCAAGTCAGAAGTGACAAACTTCATGACACCCATGCAGACAGGAACTGAAAGTTCAACTGCTGAATCCTACACTAAGGCACTGTACGAGCACATCCACTCGTGCATGAATCGTGCCATCCCAAATAGAACCAAGATGCTCTCCTCCAAAAAAAGGAAGCCAATCTGGTGGTCCTTTGCCATAAACAAACTGTACAATAAAAGGAAGAAACTGCTGCAGAAAAGAGGAAAATTTCAGGATGCAAAAAACTCCCTTACCAGCCTCAGTAAGAAGCTGAGATCCCTCATAAAATCCTCCAAAGCTAGTTACGAAAATAAAATTGCCAAAGATTCCAAAGACAACCACAAGACATTCTATAGTTATGTCAAGAATCTAAATGGCAATGCTCAGATCTGCTCTGAGCTACAATACAATGGCATTAAATATACTGATCCCAAAGATATTGCCAGTATCCTGGCAGATCGATTTAGTGCCAACTTCACCCCCCTCACCCCCTAAAGTGCCTATCTCAATACCAAAAGATTGCCAAATTCCAGTAATCACGGCCACACAGGTAGAAACCGCACTCTCCAAAGCTAAGAATACAGCATCCATGGGACCAGATGACATCCCAGGCTATGTACTGCATGAACTACAAAATGAACTGGCACCTCACCTAAGTGTCATATTTAATCATAGCCTCACCTCAGGCTTTGTGCCCCCTGACTGGTGCACAGCTACAGTTATCTTACTCCACAAGAGGGGATCCACCTTGGATCCTGAGAACTACCCATCCCATCAGTCTGACGAGCCTGATCTGCAGGGGCATGGAATGCATTATCAAGGAACTTATAAACAAAGACACTGGCAACCTTCAAACACTGGACCCCACCCAGTTTGGGTTCGTGAGGGGCCGATCTTGACTCCTAAACCTGATTGACTTCTTCGAATCCGTTTCCAGAGCTGTGGATGAGGGTAAGGTGGTCCACACAGCCTATCTTGACCTCGCCAAGGCCTTCGACACCATCCCCCCTCTGTATTCATAGATAAACTTATTAAGCTGGGCATAAATCCCTATGTCACTCGATGGTTTGCCAACTGGCTTACTGACAGAACCCAGACTGTAAAAGTAGCCTACTCCAAATCTAGCTCCAGACAAGTGGAGTACCTCAGGGTTCAGTCCTGGGACCGCTCCTGTTTGGCATCTACTTCTCTGAAGTACAGGCCAACACTAAGGGACTCTGGCTAACAAAATTCGCAGATGACTGCAAACTGAGAGCCATTAATGAATCTCCAAATGATGTGGATGTTCTACAAAAGGGCCTTACAGAAACAGATGCTTGGTGCCAGAGTCATGGGCTCAAGCTTAATGCCAAGAAATGTATAGTTATCCCCTTTGGGAAAAAACATGTACTCATGAATTTACCACGCAGGTGGCAGTACATTAAACAACGAAAGTGTGATGAGAGACTTAGGGACACAGGTGAACAGTGGTCTCACCTTCGATAACCACATCACCACAACAGTCAGGAATTCCTTCTGTGTGGCACACGTCATCACTAAGGGCTTTTCACCCAGAAAAAAGGAGGTCATTGTCCCACTGTACTCATCCCTCATTAGACCCATTATAGAGTACAATGCCCTGTTTGGCATGTACCTCACAAGACATCTACAACAGCTGGAAAGGCCACAGAAGTACCTCTCTAAAAGAATCACAGGCGTAAAGCAGATGCCCTATGCTGACCGTCAAAAAAACTCCAGCTACACTCTGTGACATATCGTCTACTCAGAGGCGATCTCTGCTTAACATACAAGGCCATGTCAAACCCTGAGCTGTTGGACATGCTCCACTTAAGAAAGCCCAATCTCTGAGAGCCACACGCTCCAGGGATCTAAACCTTGTCATCACAATGAACAAAACATGCTGGAGGGATAGGTTCCTGACCCAGATACTCCCATTACTCTGGAATAGACTGCCCATACATGTCAAGCAGAGCGCCTCCTTGCCCCTCTTCAAAAGGAGCCTTTACGATTGGATGGGAGATAGGAGGAAATTCACCCCAGGGATCATGTCTGTCGCCCTGCTAGACAGGGGTCCAGGGAAGTAAATATTGTGGGAAGAAATATCCAGGGAATTGTTATAGCTAGTCTTGTGTAGGCCCTAGGGCCGATAGCCTACTACCAACCTATGAACCTATGATTAGCATGGCTACCAAAGGTGTTGGAGAGAATTGTCCCTGTCTAATACTACAGGGGATATCAGCCACCAGTTGATGATTTCACTGCGTGTTGTTGCATTGATGCATGTAGAAGGTAAGATGTCAAGGACCACTGGATGAAACCATTCATTGTAGGACTGTCATGAAGTATCTTATTTGAGGAACTAGAAGCTGCCACCATTCTTAATAATCTGAGAACAAGCCTTGCTGAAGGACAAGAGTGATGTATAACTAATAATGCTGTCTGTTTGAGGAATAGTACACTGGAATGTGGAAGCTTGGCTAACTGAGTGGTTGTGTCCAGTTGGCGTCCAATAAATTCCCTTGTTTGTGTTGGAATCTGTTGACTCCTTGCAGTTTTGACTGTGATCCTCAGTCACAGGGCAAGTTAGAGCAAGAAGTCCTCTGCATTGGACCAGTAGATCCTTTATTGGTGGGGTAAGGAGCCAAACATCTAAGGAAGAGAGCACCTTGAATCCCTTAAGCCTGAGATACATAGCCTCTACTGCCATGCATTTGGTGAACACCTGGGAGGGTATGGTCAGACCAAAGGGCAGCGCCCTGAATTCATAATGATTGGCACCCAGCTGGAAAAAAAGAAATCTCCTGGACCACTTTGCTATCTTGTTATGCTGGTAAGCAGCCTGAAGATCTATAGAGCACATCAAATCATACTTCTTCAGCAGAGGCAGAATTTGACTGTACGATGACCATTTGGAATTTTGTCTGTTTCCCAAATAGGTTGAGTTGGCTTTGGTCCAAGATTGGTCTTACGTTCCCTGTTTTCTTCACAACTAAAAAGAACCCTGAATAGACACCATATCCCGATTGGTCTGTGGGTCTATTGGATGACTCTCTTTCTTTTTTGGGCAGCTTTTTTAATTCTCCTGTTGCAGATTACCTCTAATTGGATGGCACATCAGAAATCTTTTTTGTCTGCTGAGGGCAAAACAAAGGGAATAACATAGCCTCTGATTATCCTCTGTACCCACATATCTTCTGTGATGGTGTGCAAGGCTAGTGGATGCAGGGAAAAGCACCTCCCAACTCTCTCCATGCTATGGCAGTTGGGCAGCCTGGATGACCTGAAGGGTTTCTCAGTGATGAGACTGCGAAACCCCTAATTCTGCAGGCTGCTCTACTTCTGAGGCAACATCCATTAAAGTTACCTCCTCCTCTGCCATGTATCTCCCAGAGCGTCTTGGCCAGAACCTTGGGATTCATGAAACCTTAGGATGTTATGTGGTCCTATCTCGCCTACATTCTTTACTCACGGATTCGGAGCCAAGAATCGGCTCTGACTCGGCCAACTTATTTTCTAGCACAAAGTCTCTAATTGGGTGGGCTAACCCGGTATCCCAAGATGCACCTCGCCCTAGTCCCAGATCTCGTTTGCCGCTTGTAGAGTTAGGACGTGGTCTCGCCTGGCTGTGGCTAAGTACCCTTTCTATACTTTTCTTGAGTATTTAGCAGTCTGTTTCTAGTAAAAAGCTATTTTAATAGCTAGTTTTCATTGTGGGTGTACTGTGTGAGCGAGTTGTGGTTTTATTTTGTGGTATTCCTCTTTTGGTGGGCTAGGCCCATTTAAATTAGAGGACCTAGTCCTCTCTGGTGTGCTTTTTGTGTAAAATTGTGTTTTTGTTGGTCGGTAGTTAGATTCCTTGCTGCACCAAAGAAACGTTTAAATTAGAGTTTCTTTGGTTGTTCTTGGTTTGGTTTTCCCGCCTTTCTCTCGTGTCTGTCGTTGTCGGTTGAGTGGGTGTTGTGTACTATTATGTCTAAAGAGCAGAAAGAGCATAAACACTCTGGGTTTAAGAAATGCTCTAAATGTGGCTACAAGATGTCCATCACAGATGGGCATTCTATCTGTGTTTATTGTCTTGGTGCTATTCACCTGCAAGAGTCGTGCAGTTTTTGCCACACTTTTAGCCCGAGGTTACTGCAGGAAAGAAAAAATAAGTTGATTTTGAAGGGCCTGGTTAAACCTTCTTTTGAGGAGTCCTTAGACTCTTCTTCTAGTACTAAGTCTAAGACTTCCAAGGCCAAGAAAAGATCTCCGGCTCCATCTGTCTCTTCGGAGTCCCCGGAGAAAGTTTTGAAAGTGGATACTGCCTCCTCGGCTCCATTGTCCTTGGGGCCACAGGAGGTATCCGTTGTACTGGAGTCGACCTCCGCCCCGATATTATTGGAACCTATTCAGAGACGGTCACCCAGTGTTAAGCTTGAGTCTCCGGGTAGGAGATCCCGATCTCCCTCTATTTCCTCCAAATCCTCTAGGCTGTCTGATTTGGATGTGGATAGGGTGGTGCAGAGGCTCCTGCAGTTGCCGGTGTTAGCAAAATTGTTCTCTGCTCCGGCCCAATCGGCTCCGGAGCCAGTCCCTATTCTTGTACCAATAATTCCTCCTCCGAGCACCCCTGTGTCGTCGGAGCCGGTGTGCTCTGCGCCGAGTGATGTTCTCGTGTCGGCTCCGATACCCCTTGCGAGTTTATCGGAGCCGACGTCGGCTCCAACCATGTTGGTTCCGTCCTCTGGTTTCGGTACTCGGCTTTCCTCAGTCGGACCCGAGGGGGATACCTCGGGACTCTTGTTGGTTCCGAGTCTCCCTCTCGGTGCTTCGGCTTGGGAACCCCGACTCTGGTTGTGGTCTTGGAGACTGGTTGGTCCTCGGATTCGGGGGGACCTGCCTTCGAGGCCATGAGGAGCACACTGGCCAGATCGTCAGTTACATCACCCGGATCGGTCATTCCTTCCCCCTACACCCTGGCTAGAGCCTCTGACACACCCCTATCCGTGGAAGGCAGAGCCCGAAGGTCTGAGGATACCCCCATGAGCGATCCCCAACTTTCTGAGGGCCCCTCAGGGTCGGTGCCTGAGGAGCCCCCTAGAAAGAAGTTGTGCAAGAGGAAGCACATAGACTCCCAGGACGAGTCCTTCACTTCCGATACCGACCTCGAGGAGTCTGAGGGGTCCCCTAAGTCGTCCTCCAATGATGTCTCTTTCTCTGACATCTTGGAGATTTTGAGGCAGAGAGACAACTTGCCTTCCAAGACCCCCTCTGAGGAGGAGTCTGTATTCCTCAAGGCCTTCGGAGCTCAACACTCCGCCTCCTGGATGTCTCCACCCTTTGATGAACTCCTGGATTTGATTTGTCGAAGGGTGTGGGAGACCCCTGATTCCGTGGAACCAGTGCCCAGACGTCCAAATAAGTTTCTTTCTGCTCCCCCAGGGAAAGAGTTCCTCACCAAAGGGGTTTCCGTAGATGCCTTGGTGGTGGCGGCAGCCACTCAGCAGGAAGTTGCAGAGGCTTCTTCTTACCTCCATCCTCCTAACAAGGAGTCCAGGAGTATGGACCGATACGGGAAGCGTACCCTGTCTTCAGCGACCTTTACATTGCGGTCGCTGAATTATCTTTGTCATTTTACTCGGCTCCAGAGAGATCTCCTTAAGGAGCTAGGGGACACTCTGACAGGTAACATGCCTGAGGCGGTAGCGCAGACTGTTAACGCCCAGTTGTCTACCCTTGGTTCCATTGTCAACTCGTCCATGAGGCTCATATCCTGTGCAGGGCAGCTAGCTCAGGTGTAGCTCTCAGAAGGCAAGCCTGGATGCGCCTGTCATTTCGCGGAGGCCTTTAAGTCTTCCTTCACTGACGCCCCCTTTGATGGGTCCTCACTCTTCGGGACCAAAGTGAAAGACACCCTCACCAGATGCGAACAGGAGGGGAAGACCCTATCTGCCGTAGGGTCCCGTTTATCTCTTCCTTCTAGGCCTTACCCCAAGGCTCAGAGAGGAGGGAAAATGTGGTTCAAGAAGTGCCGCTCAAGGTGAGTCCCCCTCCAGAGGCAGAGGAGGGGGAAATTATTCTGGAAGATGCCGTCCTAGCGGCAGAGGAGGCCCTCGCAACTCGGGAGACCGCGATTCCTTTCGCAGGTCTTCCTTTCAGCGTTCCTGAGGCATTGCCCGACTGTGCTGTTCCGGAGCCAGTCGGGGGCCGAATTTCGTTGCATCCGGAAGCCTGGGAAAGCATCACCCAGGATTGTTGGGTGCTTTGAATAGTTACCGGAGGTTACACCATCCTCTTTTTATCAACACCCTCCAGTCAAAAGAATCCCGGACGTTCTACCCAGTCAGCGGGATCAAGCAGCACTAGAATTTTCAAAGCTGCTAGAAAAAGGAGTCATCCAACCAGTCCCTTCAGACCATATCGGCTCAAGAACTTACTCAAGACTCTTTTTGGTGCCGAAAAGAGCAGGGGACCTGAGGCCCATTCTGGATCTCAGCCGATTGAATCACTACGTTCTAAAGTCCAAGTTCCGAATGGTCACTCTTCAGTCCATTTTCCCCTTGCTGGAAAAAGGAGTATGGATATGCTTAATCGATCTCAAGGATGCCTACTACCACATCAAGATAGACAAGGCATCCAGGACTCACTCACGCTTCTGGCTGGGAGCCAGTCACTTCCAGTTTTGTGCCCTGTACTTTGGTCTCACCACAGCCCCCAGGGTGTTTACCAAGTGTTTGGCAGTGGTGACGGCTCACCTGAGATGTCGGGGATTCCAGGTGTTTCCATATCTGGACGACTGGCGTCTCACTGCCCCCACCAGGCATCTCCTTATTCAAGCCAGGGAGGCTACCATTACACTTTGTCACCAACTAGGAATTACCTTGAACTGGGAAAAGTCTGCCTTGCTGCCCTCACAGCATGTTGTTTTTATAGGCGCCGAGCTAGACTCTATTCAAATGCGGGCCTTTCTGCCACAAGAGAGAATAAGAGTGCTGCAGTCTCAGATTCACGCATTGTTGCCCCTCAAGGGAGTTCAGGCCAGGTTAGATGTTCATCGTGCATACTGCTGCAGTCATAACAGATGGGTTCTCCTGCCGTCAGGCGGGTCCTCGGTCGGCCGAATTCCAAAGTCTAGGTCCGGCGTCGGTTGTCGTTGCTTCTTCCCTGACGTCAGTGCGACAGGGGTATAAAGGAACCACCTGATGCCATTTTCTTCTGTTTTTCTTGCGGCGCGGTGCCCAAAGCAGAAGCAGTTCGCAAGTGCCTGTCGGCCAGCTCCTGAAATTACGAAAATTTGGAAAACGAAGTCTTCTTGAAAGCTAAGTACCCTGTTGGGGAAACTTTTCTTGCCTCAGACCGATGTCAGACAAAGTTAATAATTGTATTTCATGTGGGAAGCAAATACCGCATAAGGATTTCCATTCCCTCTGTATACCTTGTTTAGGCCCAGACTACGACGTCTCGGTCTGTCGCTTTTGTGCTACATTTAACAAATGCACCATTAAGCGTCGGGCGAAGTTCGCCCAGCATTATTTTGGAAAAACATTTAACTACATTATGTCGTTGGATACTCCGACTACAGTTTTGTCTAAAAAACGCAAAGATAAGGACCGACACACGAGGTCCGCGGCCTCTACTGACACCACGCCAAAGCCGACTACACATGGTCCGGTTCTCAGCGAGGTGCGTACGCAGCCCCTGACTACCGACGACACTTCATTGGCGGTGTCTCCTGTGCCCGAGGTCGCAGGCTCCTCGGCCCACACCCCGACTACAGATACCGAAGCCACTCCTGGCGTTGAACCTCAAAATGTGGATAGGTCTACCTCCACTCAAGGTGTCTTCAGACCTTCCTCTTCCTTTTCCATTAAGGCTTTCACTAAGTCTAAAGCAGCCATGCATTCTAAGAGACCAGCTACACAGGGCCCATCCCCAGGCCCCATGAGGATTTAATTTCTCTTATCAGGGGTTCTCAACCCCCACCGGACAAAAGGCTCAGAGTGGAGGAAGAATCCCCCTCCTCTGATCAGGGCTGCATTATTTCAGAGCACTCTGATGATCAGGAACATTCTTACTCCCCTTTTGAAGACTCTGATGCAGAGGAGTCCATTCCTTTTGTATCCCCCCCCAGAGGATTATTCATTTGGGGAAACTTTGTATACCTTAAGGGAACACTTCCACTGGGAAGGCCAGGATTATTCAGATTCCAAGAAAAGGCTTAGGGAATTTCTCTTGCTACCTCAGCACAGGCCTCTGGCTATACCCCCCCTGTCTTGGACATCCTAGATGATGTTTACTCGGAGGTCTGCCTTAACCCGGATTCTCTGCCTCCAGCCCCAGTCAAGCCTGACAGGTACTACAGGGTTCCTGACTCACACCAATTTCTATACAAAAGCCATGCTGCTGACCCAGAAACCATCTCACAGGGCCCCAAGGGAATTAAGGGCTCCACTGCTAAAAATCCATTACCTTCCGAGAGAGATTCCAGATCCTTAGAAAGGTGGGGGGAAAAGGTACATACCTCGGCTACCTTAACCATGAGGGCCTTAAACTGTCAGTTCCATATGCTAAAATACCAACAGTTTTTGTTATCACAATTGAAAAGTAAAATGTCACAACCTGAACAACCAGACTTGAAGGAGTTGCAGGATTTGATGCATAGTGCAGAACAAGTGGGTAAGCATACCTTACAATGTGGTTTTGATGCTCTAGAGGCCTCATGTAGAGCTGCTGTTACAGGATCAGTCATACGTAGACATGCCTGGCTCAAGGAACAAATCTTGCCTGATCATGTCAAAGCTAAATTACTAGATGCCCCTCTACAAAAGGATGTATTATTTGGTGCTAATGCTGAGGAGGTATTAAGGAAAATGGAGGAAAAGGCTAAATCAATGCAAACTGTGAAAGATTTTCTACAGGTACAACCCCCACGTTTCAATAGAAATTGGCCTTCCAAAAATTGGCCCTTTCCAGCCACGGACAGACCCCAAAGAGGTAGATACAGGCGCCCGAGGGGCAGAGGACAATCCCAAGGATCGTTTAGAGGCAGACAATGGCAAGCTCCTACACAAAGAGGTAGTGAGGATAACTTGCAATCATTCAGAAAGCAAGCCCAATGACTTTCCCCTTTGCATGCCAAGCAAGATTCAAATGGCAGCACCCTTAGGAGGAAAACTGGCATTATTTTCAAAAAATTGACATATTGTCACAAAAGACAAATGGATCCTGGACATTATAAACAGTGGCTACAGATTCCATTTTCACACCCTTCCAAAAATGAGAGGCATGCCAAACCTGCCACACAATCAAAGGGCAGAGGCACAAAGGCAAATTACAGATCTTATAGACATGAAAGCTATTCAAGAGGTACCTACGCACGAACAAGGTCAAGGTTTTTATTCCAGACTATTACTGGTACCAAGGAAGGGAAAAGATTGGAGACCTATATTGGACCTATCCATCCTAAACACTTTCTTAATCGTACCAAAATTCAAGATGCTTCTTCCCATGCTGGGCAAGGAGTCTTGGCTGGTAACATTGGACCTCAAAGAGGCATACCTGCATGTCCCAATCAGACAAAACTGCAGAAGATACCTCAGATTTCTTGCAGGTTCAACCCATTATCAATTCTCTGCATTGCCCTTTGGCTTATCTACTGCACCCAGAGTATTCACAAAATGCCTGGCATCAGTAATTGCCTACTGCAGACTTCAAGGGATACAGATATACCCATATTTGGACGACTGCCTGATCCAAGCGGACAGCAAGCACATTCTTCTGAAACATCTGGCTTTTGTAATAAGGTTGTTGAATTCCCTGGGATACACAGTCAACAAAAAGAAATCAAGGCTAATACCCTGTCAGAAAATAATTTTCCTGTGTGCCAACTTGGACACAAACACCCAGATGGCCTACCTCACGCCAAAGAAGCAGGGGCAACTAACTCAATACTTCAAAGCACTAGCAAATTGCACCAGGCTGACTGCAAGGAAAATCCTGCAGGCTCTGGGATTCATGGCATCTTGCATCCTACTAATCCCATGTGCAAAGCTGCATATGAGGAAACTTCAATGGTACCTGAAAAACCTATGGTCTCAACACAGCCACAGTTTGGAAACAATAATACCACTAATTCCATGTCTACAAAAGGAATTTCTGTGGTGGGCTCAAGCATGCCAAACAAACACAGGTCTCCCATTCTGCAAGCCTCAAACAAATCAAGTCATCACAACAGATGCCTCGGACTACGCCTGGGGGGCGCACATGGCAGATCGGTGCATTCAGGGCAAATGGTCCCAAAAAGAAAAGCACCTTCACGTCAATCAAAAGAAAATGCTAGCAGTAACAAATGCTATTACAGCTTTCCAAGACCTTCTGCATACAGGTCAACTATTGATAAGGACAAACACCACCACAGTAATGTGGTACATAAACAAACAGGGAGGAACCCATTCATACCACCTGTGCAGGCTGGCCATGTCACTTTGGGACATGGCCCTGGAATTACAAATCATACTTCAAGCACAATACTTGCCAGGCAAGGAAAACGCGCTGGCAGACAACCTAAGCAGGAATATGACAGAGCCACATGAATGGAAGTTGCATCCAAAAGTTTTTACAGAAATAATCCAAGCATGCGGAAGGCCAGACATAGATCTCTTTGCCTCCCACAAAAATCACCAATTGACAAAATTCTGCTCAAGGATTTTCCATCCAAAGGCCTGGAGAGTGGACGCTCTCTCTTTCAGTTGGACATCAATGACAGTTTATGCCTTTCCACCTCTTCCTCTGCTGCCCAAAGTTCTATTGAAAACCAGAGGAGACAGACCAAAGATGATTCTCATTGCTCCAGACTGGCCAAGACAGCACTGGTACCCATTCCTGAGGAGCCTGACACATTTCCCACCATGGACCCTGCCTCTAATGCCTCTTCTCCTGACTCAGCACAGCTTCAAAACTCTTCACAGCCAGCTAAAAACACTCAATCTAGCCGCATGGAAGATTCCTTAGCATCACAACAGACCCTACTCTCCAAGGAGGTGCAGGATGTCATTTTGGAGGCTAGAAGGCCGTCAACTAGAAAAGCTTACTCCGCAAAATGGAAACAGTTTTGTGTATGGAATGAGAAAAAGGGTCAGGATCCTGGAAAACTGAATTTACCTCAAATACTACAGTATCTAGCTGAGCTGCTAAGCAGTGGACTTTCATTCTCCTCCATCAAAATCCATGCCTCAGCCATTTCTGCAGAATACAACACTGATCCACCCTTATTCTCTCACCCTCTCTTAAGACAGTTCCTCAGAGGGGCTAAGAATCTAAGACCCCCAAGGAAACAACCAATACCTGCTTGGGATCTCAATTTCCTTCTGGAAAAACTGACCTTGCCTCCCTTTGAGCCAGCTGCCTCATCAGATTTGAAATATTTATCCTGGAAAACAGCTTTCCTTCTGGCTATTACCTCAGCTCATAGAGTTTCAGAACTACAAGCTCTCATGGCTGTGCAGCCTTTTATCATCTTCCATCAAGGACAGAGTTTTCTTACGAACCAACCCGTCCTTTATGCCTAAAGTGGTATCCAGGGTAGCTTTGAATCAGGCCATGTACTTACCTACCTTTTATCCTAATCCTCAAAACAAAGGGGAGAGATTACTACATTCCTTGGACATCCACAGACAACTGCGTTATTATTTGGACAGAACAAAGCCTTTCAGAAAATCAGAACAGCTCTTTGTGTCCTATGCTGTAGGAGCTCAAGGAAAGCCAATTTCCAAACAGACAATCTCAAAATGGATAGCCCACTGCATACGCTTTTGCTATTCTTTTCATGGCAAAACTGTACCTACAAGCATCAGATCTCACTCCACAAGGGCCACAGCTACCTCCGCAGCTTTCCTCAGAGGAGTTCCTACCAAAGATATTTTGGAAGCAGCCACTTGGAGTTCTGTGCATACCTTCTCCAAGCACTACCACCTACCATTATACTCTAAAACTAGAGCAGGCTTTGCCACTGCAGTCTTGCAGGGCATCCTGGCTCCTCCTAGTTCCACCTAGTGCCTACCACCCCTTTCTTAGCTTTGGGATTCTACCCATCTGTTATGACTGCAGCTGTATGCACGATGAACATAGTACAGTTTTGTACCTACCATAAATGTAGATGTTCGAGTGCTAATACAGCTGCAGTCCAGGTTTCCCTCCCTCCTTCCCCTCTTGGGACAGGCCTATGGGCTAACACCTCCTCATACAACTTGATTGGGGTATTCATTTATGGTGTATTTGCTTGCAACTACTGTATTTTGATTATAGTGCATTGTTTTATTACATAAATTTATGTATTGCCTTCCTTTTGGGGGCACCTGACGTCTGGGGCAAGAAAAACTGAAGAAAATGGCATCGGCTGGTTCCTTTATACCCCTGTCGCACTGACGTCAGGGAAGAAGCGACGACAACCGACACCGGACCTAGACTTTGGAATTCGGCCGACCGAGGACCTGCCTGATGGCAGGAGAACCCATCTGTTATGACTGCAGCTGTATTAGCACTCGAACATCTACATTTATGATAGGTACAAAACTGTACTTTCTCCAGCTCCTGGGATCCATGGCTGCCACCATCATGTTGGTGCCTCTAGCCAGGTTACACATGCGGATCCTACAGTGGCTCCTTTCAGCCCAATTGTCCTTTCAGAAACTTCCTCTTTCCCACTTGATACTTCTCATGGAACGGTGCAAACAGGACCTCCGCTGGTGGCTATGCTCCACCAATCTGGACAAAGGGAGGAGCTTGATTCCTATGTCTCCAGTGGCCACGGTGACCACGAACCCCTCCCAGATGGGGTGGGGGGAGCATTATCTTGGCAGGACGGTCAAAGGCACATGGCAAGATCACGAGGTACACCTGCACATCAATGTTCTAGAGATGAGAGCGGTATTACTAGCGTTGCAGCACTCCAAAGCTCTCTTCCTCGGGGAACGATTGCAATTCACTCAGACAACATGTCCGTGGTGTGGTACCTGAACAAGCAGGGGGGAACCAAGTCTTATCCCCTCTGCAGAGAGGCCATGTGAATGTGGCATTGGGCAGTGTCTTCCCAACGGTTTTTAGTGGCAACGCACATTCCGGGAAAGACCAACATGATAGCGGACAGGCTGAGCAGAGCTATTCTGATGCCTTACGAGTGGTCCCTGAACGACTGAGTGGCAGTTCAAATTTTCAACAGATGGGGTCAGCCTTGCTGCGATCTCTTCGCCAGCCCTCTCAATGCCAAATGCAGCAAGTACTTCACACTGATCCCCCCACAGGGGGAGTCACCCAGGAACGCTCTAGTCCACGATTGGCCCCCCGGGTCTGATCTATGCTTTCCCTCCGTTTCTTCTGTTACCAAGAGTGATTCAGAAAGCCATATCCTTGGGAAGCAGGATGATTCTAATTGCTCCACACTGGCCTCGACAAGTATGGTTCCCCTTTCTTCAGCAGTACACAGTGGATGGCCCTTGGACTCTGGACCCAGTGCCCGACCTACTGATTCATATGTCAGGACAGCTCCACCCCTCCCTGCGAACCCTCAGGTTGACAGCCTGGCTGCTCCACTTCCATCACTAGTTCGACAACATTCCTTTTCACTTGAGGTGGTACACATCTTGTTTTCGTCTCATAAGTCTTCCACCAGAAGGATTTATTCCAGCAAGTGGAAGAGATTCTCCATTTGGGCTCAGGCCCAAGGTTTGGACCCCTTCACCGCCCCAATTCCGTCGGTCTTATTTAGCCATGCTTTTCCGACAGGGCTCCGCGCCTGCTACCATTAAGGTGCAGCTGGCTGCAATTTCCAACTTTCATACATCTTACGAGCCTTCTCTTATGGGCCATAAACTTTGTAAGGCCTTCTTGAAATGCGCCTGGTTACTTCGCTCTCCAGTTTCAGAACCTGTCATGCCATGGGATCTAAACTTTGTGTTACAAGCCATCACTTCACTGCCCTTTGAACCGGCTGCCACCTGTGAATTAAAATTTCTATCTTGAAAGATGGCTTTCCTGATAGCCATTACATCGGCCAGAAGAGTATCAGAGATTTAAGCCTGGTCCATTAAGCCTCCGTATTTGACCTTCCATAAGGACAGAGTTTCTGTGAGACTTAACCCGTATTTCCTTACGAAGATGTCATCCACCGTTAATCTGCATCAGTCTGTCGAGTTACCAGTGTTCTTTCTGAACTTTTCCAATAAAGTAGAGTTTAGGTTTCACCAGTTGGATGTGCACAGACAACTAAGATTCTACTTACACAGGACTAAGCATATTAGGAAGTCTGATCAACTGTTTATGTCCTTCTCAGAAAACAGAACAGGTTGTCCTATTTCCAAGAGCACAATTTCTAAATGGATCAAAGATTGTATTTCCTTTATCTATTCGTCAGCAGGCAGAAATTTACCTTTTCCCATTAAAGCTCATTCTACCAGGGCAGTGTCTACATCAATAGCATACCATGCTAGGCTTTCATTGGATGATATTTGTGCTGCGGCCACTTGGGCTTCTCCGCACACCTTTATTACTCATTACAAGTTGGACGTGGCTTCTAGGGGCCGGGCTTCCTTTGGTTCCACGGTTCTCAGGAGTATTTTCCTATGAGCCGCCCAGGATAGAGGTGCTGGGGACGCTGTCCCGTGAGTAAAGAATGTAGGTGAGATAGGACCACATAACATCAGGTAGTTATGTACTCACCATAACGATCGATGTATGTGGTCCATTTCACCTCACATTCTTACGTACAATCCCACCTGCCCCCCCTTCCTATAGGATTTGGAAGAAAATTGGTTCTGAGAACCCTTCAGTGTCAGTTGTTTTTTCTTTCCTTTCAGGCTGGAGCTCCCTCCAGTGGCTGTTGTGTGTGTGGGGTGTGATTGGGATGACTGCAAACTAGATCTGGGGCTAGGGTGAGGTGCATCTTGGGATGCCGGGTTAGCCCAGCCAATTTGAGACTTCATGCTAGAAAATAAATTGGCCGAGTCGGAGCCGATTCTCGGCCCGAACCCGTCAGTAAAGAATGTGATGGACCACATGCATCGATCATTATGGTGAGTACATAACTACCTGTGTTTCCCTACTTCTAATTCCTGGAAAAGGTTCTTTTGTAGGGTGGAAAAACAGATTCCAACCTCAGAGTGGGTCTTGCCTTGTTCAGTCATAGTGAGAGTTTTCTTCACATTTGGTCTAAAGAGTCGAACAGTCAAAAGGGGCAGTAACGAAGGACATCTTAACTCATTCCCTCCAGTGGCGCTTTGGAAGTTTGCAGTGTAAACTCCAATGGGTGGAGCCTAGTTTTTTTTGATAGAATCAAGTTATGTTCTCACATTTCAAACACATGTACATGTCTCTGAAGTCGTAGTGGTTGCTAAAGAAGAATACAGGGCAACATTTTCAGTGCAAACTGTTTTTATAGTGGTAGCATTCTTTACAGTATCTCAGCAACCTCTCAAGCAGCAGCATTTTATTTATCCAGCTGAGAGCTTTCATATGAGGATATGCATTTCTGCCTGTGCTACTTGGTTGTTGAGATATTTAGAAAAAGATGGAATTGATGATAATATAAAGAAATGTTATACAAACAGCGATTAATGTCCCTCTTTACCTGCAGTAGACAGAGGTTAAGTATCAAAACAGTTGTGTTTGCCATTGTCCACACTTTAAGATGAAATATTTTAATACTTTGTAGTATATTTGAATTATTAATGCAAATATGAATAAGCAATCTTTGATGCCTAGAGGCACCTGGAGGCATCACTCAACTGTAATGAGTTGATGCCTTCTGCATAATCACACAGTTGCATCCATGTGCGTCTGTTTACCTCTTTGCTGCTGCCTGCAACTCTAGCCATACCATCAGCTGCATTGGAAAGCAGATGCATGGGTATGTTGGACATAGACTACAGGGTAGACAATTGAGACTCCACTGACTTCTGGATATCACACGTAGTGTGCCCGAGAGGGACTAGGTAAGCTCCTTCTTCAGGTCCCTCTGAACACTTGTCATATGGGCAAGATAGTTAAGCACTGTTAAGTGCAAAAGTCGCTGAAGCGTATGTTCATTTCCCAAGTCTGTCCAAAGCCGTAAAATCTCTATTGGGGGGGTGGACAGACATGCTCTCCCCAGAGAGTTACTTCCTCATGGCCATAGCAACAACCATTGCATCCACTGGGGGACCCTTGCTCCAGTGTGTCCTGGATGTTCTTCGTGCATACAGCTGCAGTCATCACACTTGGGTTATCTGCCGTCAGGCGGGTCCTCGGTCAGCCGAATTCCAAAGTCTAGGTCCGGCGTCGGTTGTCGTCGCTTCTTCCCTGACGTCAGTGCGGCAGGGGTATAAAAGAGGCAGCTGACGCCATTTTCTTCAGTCTTTCTTGCCGCACGGTGCCCAAAGCAGAAGCAGTTTGCAAGTGCCGGTCGGCCAGCTCCTGAGATTTACGAAAGTATTTCAGCAGAAGTCTTCTTTAAAGCTAAGTACCCCGTTGGGGAAACTTTTCTTGCCTCAGACCAATGTCAGACAAAGTTAATAATTGCATTTCTTGTGGGAACAAAAAACAGATGCTTAAAATGGCTGAGGATTTGATTTCACTCATCAGGGGCTCTCAACCCCACTCAGACAAAAGACCCGGGATGGAGGAAGACTACCCTTCCTCAGATCAGGCATCTATTACCTCAGGCCTTTCTGAGGACCTGGATTACGCCTATTCCCCTTTTGAAGACTCTGATGCTGAGGAGTCTATTCCCTCGGTCTCCCCCCCTGAGGACTACTCTTTTGGGGAAACCCTACATACATTGAGAGAACACTTCCACTGGGAAGGCCAAGATTACTCAGATTCCAAGAAAAGGCTCAGGGAATTTCTGCTGCTTCCCCAGCATAGGCCCCTGGCTATTCCCCCTGTCTTAGATATTTTGGATGATGTGTACGCAGAAGCCAGTCTTAATCCAGACTCTTTACCTCTTGCCCCTGTTAAACCAGACAGATATTACCGGGTTCCTGATTCTCACCAGTTCCTTTATAAAAGCCCTAAAGGCCTTCTGCTGACCCAGAAACTATTTCTCAGGGTCCCAAGGGGATTAAGGCCTCTGCTAAAAACCCTTTACCTTCAGAGAGAGATTCCAGAGCATTGGAAATGTGGGGGAAAAAGGTGTATACATCAGCCACTAACCATGAGGGCATTAAACTGTCAGTTTCATATGTTAAAGTACCAGCAGTTCTTGCTATCTCAGCTGAAAAGCAAAATGACACAAACAGAACAACCTGATTTGAAAGAGTTGCAGGATTTGTTGCATGGAGCAGAACAAGTGGGGAAGCATACCTTACAGTGTGGTTTTGATGCTTTAGAGGCCTCATGCAGAGCTGCTGTCACGGTGTCTGTCATACGTAGACACGCTTGGCTTAAAGAACAAACCTTACCAGATCATGTCAAAGCAAAATTATTAGATGCACCACTACAAAAAGATGTACTGTTTGGTGTTAAAGCTGAGGAGGTACTAAAGAAAATGGAGGAAAAAGCTAAATCTATGCAAACAGTTAAAGATTTCTTGCAGGTGCAGCCTCCACGCTTCAGCAGAAACTGGCTTTCAAAAAATTGGTCCTTTCCAGCCACGGACAGACCCCAAAGGGGTAGATACAGACGCACAAGGGGTAGAGGACAACCTCAAGGATCTTACAGAGCCAGGCAATGGCAATCACCAGCCCCAAGAGGTGGAGAAGACAGAACACAGTCATTTAGAAAGCAGACACAATGACTTTCCCCTTTGCCTGCCAAACAAAACTATAATGGCAGCGCCTTTGGGCAGAAAACTGGCCTTATTTTCAAAAAACTGGCACATTGTTACAAAGGACAAATGGATTCTGGATATTATAGACAGAGGCTACAGATTCCACATTCTCACCCTTCCAAAGATGAGGGGCATGCCAAACCTGCCACAAAATCAATGGGCAGAGGCACAAAAACAAATTTCTGCTCTCATGGATATGAAAGCAATTCAAGAGGTACCTGCAAAAGAACAAGGTCAAGGATTTTATTCAAGACTATTCCTGGTACCAAGAAAGGACAAAGACTGGAGACCCATCTTAGACCTATCTATTCTAAACACATATCTAGAGGTACCAAAATTCAAGATGCTCACATTACAGCAGCTTCTTCCCATGCTGGGCAAGGAGTCTTGGCTGGTAACGTTGGACCTCAAGGAGGGATACCTGCATGTCCCTATCAGACAAGATTGCAGAAGATACCTTAGATTTCTTGCAGGTTCAACCCATTATCAATTCTGTGCATTGCCCTTTGGCTTATCTACTGCGCCCAGAGTGTTTACAAAATGCCTGGCATCAGTAATTGCTTTCTGCAGACAACGAGGAATATAAATCTACCCATATCTGGACGACTGCCTGATCCAAGCGGACAGCAAGGACATTCTATTGCAACATCTGGCATTTGTAATAAAACTGTTAAATTGCCTGGGGTACACAGTAAACAAAAAGAAATCAAAGCCAATACCCTCTCAACAGATAATTTTCCTGGGTGCCAGCTTAAATACAATGGCCCAGATGGCTTACCTCACGCCAGACAAACAAGGGCAACTGTCTCAATACTTCAACAAAATGGCAACTTTAACCAGGCTAACTGCAAGGAAAATCCTGCATGCTCTGGGGTTCATGGCATCTTGCATTCTACTAATACCATTTGCAAAGCTGCATATGAGGAAACTACAATGGTACCTAAAAAACTTATGGTCTCAACACAAATACAGCTTGGAAACAATTTTACCACTCATTCCATGCCTTCAAAAGGAATTTTTGTGGTGGTCTCAAGCATGCCAAAGAAACACGGGTCTCCCTTTCTGTATACCACAAGCAAGGCAAGTCATTACAACAGACGCCTCAGACTACGCATGGGGGGCACACATGGCAGACCAGTGCATCCAGGGAAAATGGTCCCAAAAACGGATGCACCTACACATCAACCAAAAGGAGATGCTAGCTGTGCAAAATGCTCTTATGAATTTCAAGGACCTACTGCAACCAAGCCAGCTATTGATAAGGACAGACAACACCACAGTCATGTGGTACATAAACAAACAGGGAGGGACGCATCCATACCCCCTATGCAGGCAAGCTATGACCCTGTGGAACACAGCATTGGAATGGCAAGTTCAACTACAGGCACAATTCCTGCCAGGGAAGGAAAACACTCTGGCAGACAACTTAAGCAGAAATATGACAGACCCTCACGAATGGAAGTTGCATCCTCAAGTCTTCTCAAAGATAACTCAAGCATGGGGACAGCCAGACATAGATCTATTTGCCTCCCACAGCAATTGCCAGTTGAAAAAATTCTGCTCAAGGACCTATCATCCACAGGCCTGGAAAGTGAACGCACTATCTTTCAGTTGGACAGCATTGACAGTCTACGCCTTCCCGCCTCTACCTCTACTGACCAAAGTCCTATTAAAAACCAGAGCAGAGAGGCCAAAAATGATTCTCATTGCTCCAGACTGGCCACGACAGCACTGGTATCCTCTCCTAAAGAACCTGTCACACTTACCACCATGGATCCTACCTCAAGTCCCTCTTCTGTTGTCACAGCACAACTACAAGATCCTTCACAGCCAGCTCAGAACTCTTAATTTAGCTGCATGGAAAATACCTTAATTTGCCAGCAGGCTCTCCTCTCCAAGGAGGTACAGGATGTCATCTTGGAGGCCAGGAGACCCTCTACTAGAAAAATCTACTCCGCGAAATGGAAACGATTTTGCTACTGGAATCAAGCAAAGGGCCAGAATCCTTGGGTAGTAAATATACCACAGATTTTACAGTACCTAGCTGAGATGTTAAACATTGGTCTTTCCTTCTCTTCCATCAAGATCCACACTTCAGCAATTTCAGCACAATAGAATACGGATCCTCCTTTATTCTCACACCCTCTATTAAGGCAGTTCCTCAGAGGGGCAAAAAATATAAAACCCCCACGGAAACCACCAGATCCAGCTTGGGACCTCAACTTCGTATTGGAGAAGCTGACACTGCCTCCTTTTGAGCCGGCCTCTTCAGCAGAGTTACAATACTTGTCGTGGAAAACAGCTTTGCTTCTGGCTATTACCTCAGCAAGCAGGGTTTCGGAACTACAGGCCCTCATGGCTGTGCAACCATTCATCATTTTCCATCAGGACAGGGTTTCCTTACGAACCAACCCTACCTTCATGCCAAAGGTAGTATCCAGTGTGGCTTTGAATCAGACTATTCATTTACCTACCTTTTATCCAAATCCCCAGAACAAAGGGGAGAGGCTACTCCACTCCTTGGACATTCACAGGCAACTTCGTTATTACTTGGACAGAACAAAGTCATTCAGGAAATCTGAGCAGCTCTTTGTGTCCTATGCTACAGGTGCTCAAGGAAAGTCTATTTCCAAACAGACTATTTCAAAATGGATAGCCTACTGCATACGCTTTTGTTATTCATTTCATGGAAAATCAGTTCCTGTATACATCAGATCCCACTCCACCAGGGCTACAGCTACCTCAGCAGCTTTCCTCAGGGGGGTCCCTACCAAGGACATTCTGGAAGCAGCTACTTGGTAGTTCAGTGCACACTTTCACCAAACACTACCACCTTCCACTATACTCAGAATCTAGAGCGGGCTTTGCCACAGCAGTCCTGCAGGGCATTCTAGCCCCTCCTAACTCCGCTTAGTACCAGCCACCCTTACTTAGATTTGGGATTCTACCCAAGTGTGATGACTGCAGCTGTATGCACGAAGAACATAGTACAGTTTTGTACCTGTCATAAATGTAGATGTTTGTGTGCGCATACAGCTGCAGTCCAGTTTACCCTCCCTCCATCCCCTCTTAGGGCAGAGCTTATGACAAACACCTTTAACATACAACCTATTTGGGGTATTCCTATATGGTGTATTTGCTTGCAACTACTGTTTTGACTTATCTACTTATGTATGTTTGCATAACATCATGTATTGCCTTCCTTTCTGGGGGCACCTGACATCTGGGGCAAGAAAAACTGAAAAAAATGGCGTTGGCTGCCTCTTTTATACCCCTGCCGCACTGACGTCAGGGAAGAAGCGACGACAACCGACGCCGGACCTAGACTTTGGAATTCGGCCGACCGAGGACCTGCCTGACGGCAGATAACCCAAGTGTGATGACCGCAGCTGTATGCGCACTCGAACATCTACATTTATGGTAGGTACAAAACTGTACTTTTTGGGAGCTTAAAAAAGTATTATCCAGTTTCCATGGTATTGGCTCCATCACATCAGGCTCCTTCCTTGCCTGCCAAGAAACTAGTTTTATATGTTCATCAATGGACAGCACTACCCAGGAGGTAGAAGAGCCAGCCCCAAATGCCTCAAGGAACACAAGGGGACTGGAGGAACCTCCCACTGCCAACTCTTCCTGGCTCTGAGGCAGATGACAGTGCAGAGCTGTCAAATGCTGAGAAGAAGGGATGGCTCTGAAAATGTTTGAGTTGATTCCGACCCCATAGCCTCAGCATCCAAGCTTCAGCTCTGAGACTCATCCCAGTCTGAAATTGCCAAATTCGAGAGAGTAACAGAAACTTTTGACGTTGAGTAGACTGTGTGCACGAACATCAGTGCTCTTGTGGAAATGCTCAGGACAGTGGGCTTTGAATCACAGATTCGGACTGGGACAAGAGATAATAGTCGAAGGGAGATAGGTGCTGAGCCAGACCCCCCTCAGAGGGGTAGGCACATGAATGTTCTTGAGCTGAATTTCAGTCTGAAGGAACGTCTGTATCATCTAATTGTCATTCACTTTGGAGAGACTCCTGTATGAGGATCTGAAGGAAGAAGAAGACACCAAAGGTGGTTGAGAGGATCTGCGCTCCTGTAAAAATGGAACGAAGCTTGGGGCTCACAGGCTTCAGTGAAAAATGAGTACAAAAGTTTGGAGATTGGATCTGGGTGTCTCTGAGTTCTCTGTGGCAGACTGCCATATTCCAAGGGATTCGGTGGCAGCTTCCTAGATTTTTCAGTTCTTAGATTCCTTGTCCATCTGTCTCTTCTTTGGTTTGTCTTTCTGTTTTTCCTTCTCTTTAGTTGACCTAGTTTCATCCATTTTTTTCTGTGCTTGAAATGAAACTTCAGTGGCTGGGCGAGAAGGCGGCCCTTCGGTACCAGTTTTTCTCTGCATCCTTTCAAAGCTGTAAGGCCAAAAGAAGCACTTGCCTGACAGTCTGTATCTGTGCTTCCCCATGACAGTAAACATAAGAGTGTGGGTCCTTTGGCGGAATCTTGTGGCTACAGGCTGAACACTTGTTAAAGCCAGTGACCTTGCCTGTCATGCAGGGGAAAACCCACAAACAGGCACTGTAAAGAAAAAAGTCAGTCCAACAACACAAAAGTTAATGCACCTCAATGCAACAACAGAAGATACTCTAAAGAAATAGAGAAAACTTACCTAGAATAAGGTTATAAAATTATTGGAAGGAAGTCCATGTGTTAAGAAGAAAAGGATTACTCTTTTTTGATATATATATATATATATATATATATATATATATATATATATAAAATATACATACATATACATATATATATATATATATATATATATAATATACATACATATATATATATATATATATATATATATATATATATATATATATACAATATACATATATATATATATATATATATATATACATATATATATATATATATATATATATATATATATATATATATATATATATATATATATATATATATATATATATATAGTTATGCATGCACATACACACACACACACACATATGCATATAATATAATTAGATATCTGTAGGGAGGTGGTGAAGAAAAAGGTTGAAAAAGTTATTTTTTTGAAAGATTTTCCTTCAGAGCTTCAAAATACACTTCCTCTGGATCAATCAGGAAATGAGATCTGAGGTAATGTGAGGACCAGAGGGAATTTTGGGTAGAGCAGGAGTCAGAGTCCTGGATCCAAGTTCTGAAAAAGCTCCAAGACCTCCAAAGGTTGAATCAGATGAAAATAGACATAATCGGATCTTGCTGTTTTTGGTAAATTAGTATAGGTCTAGGCTTCCCATGCTTAACTTCTGACTCTGATATTGGAAAATGCTCTACTATTACAATCCCCAGTCTTTTTTTTTTCCAAATCCTGTCCAGCCTGTTATCTTTATTTACATTGTTCCTTAAGTCTGATCCCTCATTTTCCAGAACTCCATTTAATCTCATTTTTCATCTCTTTGACTTTATCTTCCATTCCAGTAGGAGCACAGAAACCATAGGATGCCCAGCTATGTATACCTTTAAGTAGACACACTTTAGTGCTTGCAGAGGATAACCAGAACTTTTAATAGTACTTGCCTCCCAAATTGAGCATGGTTGTACATGACCCTGGTGTAAAATTCCATCTACCTAACCAGTCAACAAGACTAGCCTTAAGGTAGACAGCATAGTACTTTTCTTGACTTGTTATGGTAACTTATTCCGTAAGCTGGGAATACATTGAGTTAGGAACCTATCTCTCTAGCCATTCTTGTTTATTTGTTGGTGTAGATGTAGGTCCCCAGTATGGCTGTTTACTAAGGCACTAGTTCTGTGAAGATATAGGAGTTCAAATAGGACTGGGTCTTTCTTGGCTGTTAAAGCAAGACTGCGGTCTCTTTGGAACAGCTGGTAGGCTACTTTAGTGTAAGGAGAATTGTGCTAGACTGGTGGAATCATTGCAGATCGCAAGGCCTTTCATTTTCTTGGTTAAAAATCCTTTTCATTCTATTTGGGCAATATGCTTGGATTTATACTTACTAAACAGATGTTGAATTGGATTATGGGTCTGATAAGGGAAAAGTTGAATGGTAAGATGTTGGTTTGGGATCTAGAAAATATTCCCTTGGAAATGAATAGGATAGATAGAAGGATTTCCTTACTATGATGGAAACACTGTGATTAAGTGAGAGAGAGAGAGAGTTGTCCATGTAAGTATCACAAGGTCTCTTACACCCCTATATATCTTGAGTACCACTTATGGGGAGCAGTGATGTTCATCGTGTTACACTGCTGCAGTCATCACACTTGTGTTATCCTGCCATCAGGTGGTCCCGCAGTCGGCCAGAGTTCCAAAGTCTTGGTCCGGCGTCGGTTGCTGTCGCTTCTTCCCTGACGTCAGTGCACCAAGGGTATATAAGAGGCATCCAATGCCATTTTCTTCAGTCTTTCTTGCCGCGCGGTGCCCGAAACAGAAGCAGTTCGCAAGAGCCGTTCGGCCGACTCCTGAGATTTTCAAATCGAATTTCAGACCAAAGTCTTCAATAAAGCGAAGTACCCCATTGGGGAAACTTTTCTTGCCTCAGTCCGATGTCAGAAAAAGTTAACAATTGCATTTTTTGTGGGAAGCAAATACCTCATAAGGGCTTTCATTCTTATTGTATTCCTTGCCTAGGCCTAGACCACGACGTCTCAGGTTGACGGTTTTGTGCTAGGTTTAACAAACGAACTATTAAACGTCTGTTTGATTTTGCCCAACATTATTTTGGTAGGAAATTTAATTATACCATGCCGTCGGAGCAACCGACGACCGGAATGCATAAAAAATGCAAAGATAAGGACAGGCAGCCGAGACCCAAACCAGACTCCAAGGCCTCTGCTACGCCATTCGTCGGTTCTCCGGTTTTCAGTGAGGCGCCTACGCAGCCCCTGACGACCGCTGATTTAGAACCCCAGGCGGCATCCAATTCCAAAGCGGAGATTGCTAGGCCTCCACAACCTTTATCTTTAGGCCCTTCCGACTCCATGGCTGAAGGAGATTTCCGGTGCAGTTGAAACGCCTTCAGTTGCAGAAGGTGTCTTCAGACCGACTACACTCACTATTAAAACCTATGCAAAGCTGAAAACTCCTTTAAAAGCAAAGAAGATTGTACAGCAGTCTCCAGTACAAGGCCCCATGCCTACGAAACAAATGCTTAAGATGGCTGAAGACTTAATTACCCTAATCAGGGGATCCCATCCCCCTCCTGATAAAAGGCCTAGACAGGAGGAGGACTACGCTTCCTCTGACCAGGTTTCAATGTCCTCAGATTCTTCTGAGGAACAGGAATACTCTTTTCCCCCTTATGAAGACTCTGATGCTGAAGAGTCTATTCCTTCAGCATCTCCCCCAGAAGACTACTCTTTTGGGGAAACTTTACATTCCATGAAGGAACATTTCCACTGGGTAGGCCAGGATTACTCTGATTCTAAGAAAAGGCTCAGAGAGTTACTTTTACTACCCCAGCACAGACCACTTGCTATTCCACCTGTGTTAGACATTGTGGATGATGTTTATTTAGAATCTAGCCTTAACCCAGATTCATTACCTCCTGCACCAGCCAAACCAGACAGATACTACAGAGTCCCTGACTCACACAAATTCCTATATAAAAGTCCTGTTGCTGACCCAGAAACCATTTCCCAGGGTCCCAAAGGGGTTAAGGCCTCTATTGCTAAAAATCCTGTACTCCTCTGAAAGGGATTCTAGAGCACTAGACAGATGGGGAAAGAAAGTATATACCTCAGCTACTCTAGCTATGAGGGCCTTAAATTGCCAGTTTCACATGCTGAAATATCAACAATATTTGATGTCTCAATTAAAACAAAAATTATTACATATACAGAGCAGCCTGATTACAAGGAAATGCAAGATTTGTTGCATGCAGCTGAACAAGTGGGAAAACATACTTTGCAATGTGGATTTGATTAATTGGAAGCTTCTTGTAGAGCAGCAGTGAACAGGGTCTGTCATACGTAGGCATGCTTGGTTAAAAGAACAAACTTTACCTGATCATGTTAAAGCAAAGTTATTGGATGCATCCTTACAGCAGGATGTTTTATTTGGTGTCAAAGCAGAAGAGGTTTAAAGAAAATGGAGGATAAGGCAAAATCTATGCAGACGGTCAAGGATTTTTTACAGGTTCAACCCCCTCGTTTCAGCAGAAATTGGCCAACCAAAAACTGGTCCTTTCCAGCTTCTGACAGACCACAGAGGGGCAAATACAGACGCCCAATGGGCAGAGGTCAGTCACAAGGCTCTTACAAGCCTCGACAATGGGGTGCCACAACCCAGAAAGGAGGAAAAGACAGGTCTCAACCAGGTCTCAACCTATCAGAAGACAATCACAATGACTTACCCCTCAGACTGCCAAGCAAATCACTCTTGGCAGCTCCCTTGGGAGGAAAACTTGCACTTTTTGCAGACAACTGGCACATCATCAGAAAAGACAAATGGGTCCTAAATATTGTATCTCAAGGATACAGATTCCACTTTCACACTTTTTCAAGGATAAAATGAATGCCAGACCTGCCACCAAATCAATGGGCAGAGGCTCAAAAACAAATTACAGCTCTCATGGACATGAGAGCCATTCAGCAGGTTCCTACACAGGAGCAAGGACAAGGATTTTACTCGAGACTCTTTCTAGTTCCCTGAAAGGACAAAGCCTGGAGACCCATTCTGGACCTCTCAATTCTAAACACATGTTTGGAAGTACCCAAATTCAAGATGCTAACACTACAGCAACTTCTTCCTATGCTGGACAAGAAGGCTTGGCTAGTAACGTTGGACCTCAAGGAGGCATACCTGCATGTCCCTATCAGACAAAATTGCAGAAGATACCTCCGATTTATAGCAGGTTCAACCCATTACCAATTCTCTGCACTGCCCTTTGGCTTATCTACTGCCCCCAGGGTCTTCACAAAATGCCTGGCACCAGTAATTGCATACTACAGACAAAGAGGAATTCAAATATATCCATACCTGGATGACTGCCTTATTCAAGCAGAATGCAAGGACATTTTTTTAAAGCATCTGGCGTTTGTCAAAAACCTACTAAGTTGTCTAGGGTACACAGTAAACGAAAAGAAGTCAAAACTAGTGCCCTCGCAAGACATAATATTCCTGGGTGCCAGCTTAAATACAACGGCCCAGATGGCTTATCTCACGCCAGACAAGCAAGGACGACTGACTCAATACTTCAAAATGATGGCAACAAAGACCCAACTCCGTGCAAGAAAAATTCTGCAGGCCTTGGGATTCATGGCATCTTGCATACTACTAATACCATATGCAAAACTGCATATGAGGAAATTACAATGGTACCTGAAAAGCGTATGGACTCAACACAGCCACAGCTTGGAAACAATATTACCACTCATTCCCTGCCTTCAATAGGAGTTTCTATGGTGGGCTCAGGCATGTCACCTCAACAAGGGTCAGCCTTTTACCTTACCCACAGCCAGGCAAACTATAACAACAGATGCATCGGATTATGCCTGGGGAGCACACATGGCAGGACAGTGTATTCAGGGCAAATGGTCCGCAGATCAAAGGCATCTACATATCAATCAAAAAGAGATGCTAGCTGTACAAAATGCCCTAACAGCTTTCAAGGACCTCCTACATCCAGGACAACAACTAATAAAGACGGACAACACCACAGTGATGTGGTACATAAACAAGCAAGGGGGCACACATGACCTTGTGGAACACAGCACTGACCTACCAAGTTCAACTACAAGCACAATTCCTGCCAGGAAAGAAAAACATATTGGCAGATGATCTAAGCAGAAACATCATAGATCCTTACGAGTAGAAACTAGATCCACAAGTATTCGCAATGATAATTCAAAAATGGGGGAGCCCAGACATAGATCTGTTTGCCTCCCCCCAAAACTACCAACTACGGAAATTTTGCACAAGGACATACCACACACTAGCTTGGAAAGTGGACGCCCTCTCATTCAGTTGGAAAACATTAACAGTGTATGCCTTTCCTCCACTGCCTCTTCTGACAAAGGTGCTGCTGAAAGCCAGATTAGAGAGGCCACAAATGATACTCATTGCTCCAGACTGGCCACGCCAACACTGGTATCCAGTATTAAGGAACATGGCTCAAGGCCCACCATGGATTTTACCTCAAACTCCTCACCTGCTCACTCAGCAAAACAATCAGATTCTACACAGCCAGCTCAAGACTTTAAGTCCGGCTGCATGGCAAATTACCTAAACAACCAGTCAACACTTCTCTCTAAAGCTGTTATGGATGTCATTCTGGAGGCCAGGAGGCCCAGCACCAGGAAAGCCTATTCAGACAAATGGAAAAGATTCTGCGCTTGGAACCAGGCTAAAGGCCAAAATCCCCTTGTCCCAAATATTCCTCAGATTCTACAATATTTAACTGAGATGTTGCACAAAGGACTTTCCTTTTCATCTATTAAGATCCACGCCTCAGCTATTTCAGCTCAATACAACACGGATCCTCCTATATTTTCACATCCATTACTAAGACAGTACCTCAGAGGGGGCTAAGAACATAAGACCGCCCCAGAGAGCACCAACACCAACTTGGGATCTCAACTTTGTTTTGGAAAAACTTACACTACCGCCCTTTGAACCAGCTTTTAAAGCTGATTTACAGTTTCTATCATGGAAAACTGCCCTGCTGCCAGCAATAACTTCAGCACGAAGAGTCTCAGAGCTACAGGCCCTAATGGCAGTTGAGCCTTTCATCATTCTTTATCAAGACAGAGTCACTTTAAGAACTAACCCTTCCTTTATGCCAAAGGTGGTATCCAGTGTGGCCCTAAATTTGCACACCTTTTTATCCAAACCCCCAGAACAAAGGGGAAAGGCTCCTACACTCTTTGGACATTCACAGGCAATTACGTTACTACTTGGATAAAACTAAGGCTTTCAGAAAATCTGACCAGCTCTTTATATCCTATGTTGCAGGATCACAAGGAAAGGCTATCTCAAAACAGACCATTTCAAAATGAATAGGACATTGTATCCATTTCTACTACACACACCATGGGAAACCTGTACCTGGTAACATTAGGCCCCATTACACCAGGGCTACAGCAACATCAACAGCCTTCCTCAGAGGGGTACTAACCAAGGATATTTTGGAGGCTGCAACTTGGAGTTCAGTGCATACCTTCATCAAGCACTATCATTTACCTCTATACTCTAAAACCAGAGCTGGCTTTGCCACTGCAGTTCTGCAGGGCCTACTAGCTTCTCCAAACCCTGTTTAGTTCCACCGCCCATCCTTAGCTTTGGGATTCAACCCGTGTGTGATGACTGCAGCAGTGTAACACGATGAACATAGTACAGTTTTGTTCCTACCATAAATGTAGATGTTCGAGTGTTCACACTGCTGCAGTCCAGGTTACCCTCCCTCCATCCCCTCTGACCTAGCTGAACTTTTCTATACCTTTCTATCCTGTACAACCTTTGTGGTGTATTTGCTTGTAACTGAAGGTATTCCTTTTATTCCTTTTATATGTTTTTTTAGCAAAATGTATTGCCTACCTACTTGGGGGCACCTGACATCTGGGGCAAGAAAAACTGAAGAAAATGGCATTGGATGCCTCTTATATACCCCTGGCGCACTGACATCAGGGAAGAAGCGATAGCAACCGACGCCGGACCAAGACTTTGGAACTCTGGCCGACTGCAGGACCACCTGACGGCAGGATAATCCAAGTGTGATGACTGCAGCAGTGTGAACACTCGAACATCTACATTTATGGTAGGTACAAAACCGTACTTTTTGCTGAATGCTAGTATACTGCACTTTTTTGCATTTAGCTTGAAACTGTTTTCTGTATGCCAGTTATGTGCATATTCCAGCCCTTGTTGGAGCAGTTTACTTTCACAATATGGGGTCTGTTGGATTGCCAGTTCGCAATCACACAGACAATGTAGGAGTTTACATTAAGTTAATCTAATTTTAAAATAGTACCAACATGTGGAATAGTGTCAAAAGCTTTGCCTGGGTCAAAACTAACAGCATACATGGAGTGACCACTGACCACAGCCTGTGTAACCTTTTCTAAGAAGTTTACTAGGTTCAGGAGATGGGACCTGCCATTCACAAAACCAAACTGAATAGGGTCTACATCAGTTAACAGACCTTTGCCTACACCAATGAGTTGTGCTATGATACATTCCATGGTTTTGCATACAAGGCTGGTGAGGATGATGGGCCTGTAATTCCAAGTATGAAGAGGGGTCATGCTTGTGTATGGCAATAACTTTTAAATGTCCTTGATTAAGGTGTATTCTTTAGGCATTGGGCACAAAGTCTCTGGATAGGTTGTGGACAAACAAGATGTCTACACCTTGAGTAACCGCTTAATTTCAGCTCTCCCAGTGTGAAAACAGAAACTAAGAAGAAACAGCCAATGAACTAATTTTTTTGGTTAAATTTTAGTAACTGGCTAGTAAGTGCACTGCCTGGATGCCAGCAAAAAGAAATAAAGAACTTGAAAGAAAATCAACCACAAAAGATGCGGAAAAAACACCGACAGGGAAGAATTATGCAGCTGTTAAGCAAAAGCAGTGCAAGTGACTTCCAGTAACCTAAACGAAAAAAATAAGTCAAATGTACTCAGAGCTGATTAAAATGAATAAAGCACTGATGGGGAGTATATCAACTCATAACAAAAGGCTGGATAAAATGGAAGAAGCTTAAGAAAAGACTGGCTGAATATGAGACTGCTCAAGACGAGATGTCTAAAAAAAAAACAGAATTAGAGGACGGAGCAAACAGGGAAAATCTGGGATTTTCTGCTGTACCAGAGAAGCTGGAAGGAACAGATTGTATTAATTTTATGAAAGCACAAATAAGCAACTGGGCTGGTATTCCACAGTAGGAGTTGTTAATTGAATAGCCACATGGTGCGTGTGCGCACCAAACCTGGCCATGAGAAAGCAACCTAGGCATTTAATAGTAAAGTTGCAGTCCTACCTGCAGAAGGAGTTGATTCTGACAAAACTGGCTAAAGGACAAAGTACTAAAAGTGTGAGACAGTAAAGTGTTTGTGGAAAATGATTATTCATTGTACACCAGGCAGAAGAGGAGTCATTTTTTTCCACTAATCAGGGTATGTCGAGAAGCAGGAGTGAGATTCAAACTTCTGTATCCAGCTAGCTTCTGAATGTTTTTTCCTGGAAGGACAAATCATTTTTTGATGCAGAACTAAGTAGCAAATGAAAAAGTTTGTCCAACAAAAAAGTGAGCCATGAAACAGAAGGAGATTCTGTTTCTTGTTCTTCTGCAAATAAAAACCACAGAGAGACTGTGTCAGTGAAACCTTTTCCAGTGTTGCAACAGAAAATGCCTGAGAGAGAAAAAAAGCAGAGTTGACTAGAGAGTATGTTGAAAAGAAAGCCAAAACTGGATTTGAGAAATGGATATAAACAGGAATAAAACCAGCAGCTCGGAAATTGACAAATGTGGGATTATAAAGCATTAATTATATTTATGAAACACAACAGAATAAGAAAACCCGGAAATATTGGATTTTTTTTTTTTTTTACTTTTTTGAACTTTAGGGGACGCTAAAGCATATGCCCTAATTCATGCCATTAATGTTTTGAGGAACACTTAGGAGAAGGGAAGAGGAAGGAAAGAGTAATATTTGTGTAGTGCATGATATTTGCATGCTATAATAATGCTTTCTCAGTCATTTTCAAGTGTAATGGGAATACTAAAGTAAACAGTTGCCCCGTTTTTTTCTTCTCTTTCTCCATGTTCAGTTTTAAGAAATGTAGGCACTGCAGTATAAAAAATAAAGGTCTGTTCAAAAGAGTATAATAAAAGAAAAACTGTATGTGCTTTTTATCATTCTTGCATAGGAGAATGACTTTATTAAGGCTCTTGCTTTGTCTAGTAAGTTTTAAGAGAAAGCAAATAAAAAAGAGCATATAATAAAGCTGTCTTCTAGTAAATAAATACTTGTAGAAACAACTCTGTATGTGGTTCTCATGTCTCCATGGAGACTATCTGAAAAAGAGAAAAAAAAAACAGAATACTTCTTTCTTTTAATAGCTAGGATATAATGTTTTCTGAAAGCATTCAAGTGTTTTCTCATTCTGAGAGAGCAGTAAAGACAAGACAAAACCTAGACAGCACTTGGTAGAAGCACAGGCTGTACCATGTGTCTTAGCATGGTTAACCCAAGTTTGTGAATGTGGCTGTCTGTTTGGGACAGTTCCTATTAGGAAGGTAAAACTTCAATATTTGAAGATGTACATAGGTTTCTGTGCTAATATTAAGTTAGTATGTTTTTGGGGTGTATTTTTTTTGTTTTGTTTTTTTTGAGAGTTCTCAATGAACAAAAAGTTTTGTAAGATGTGACATAGGCTCAAATCGATATGACAAACTGTATAAAAGGTCAACCTGCTAAACATTAGTGTGTGCATGTAACACAAAAGCTGGAACTAAATACTTAACAAAAATAAACTGTTACAAATAAAAGGTAGGCATAATAACTTTTTAACATAACAAGGTTTTCAATATTATCTTTAAATGTAAATGTTCTCACAGGCATATACAAAAAAGAAAGAGTAGTGAACTGTATTAAAAAATGTAAGAGTGCAAATATATATTCTACAGGAGACCCATTTGGAAAGAACTGAACATGTGAATTTGATAAAGAAAGGGTTTCAGGAAGGTTATTCATTGGAATACCTTGGACAGAGGAAAAGAGGAGTACTTATATTAATTGCAAGAGGAGCTCCAGTAGTGATAGAAGAGGATAAAAAAGATAGTAATGGTAGTTATGTAGTACTAAGGGGCTACTGGGAAGCGAGGAGGATTACACTGACATGTATTTATAGTGCACCTAAAAGTGCTATAATGGAGCTTAAGAAAATTCTGGGAGAAATGATCAGTTTCCAGCAAGGAATATTACTTATAGGTGGGGATTGGAATTTGATTTGCAGCAGGAAAGATGCGTCGGGGGGGGGGGGGGCAGAAGGGAATGTATAACAAAGGAGAGTAGATTTTTGAAGAAATTTATGAAAATATTTGGCATGGAAGATGTGAATTCAGTAATAGGAGTTTGGAGTGAATTTACTTATTATTCCCCCAAGATACAAAAATTGGGCTAGGCTAGACAGAATTTACATTTCACAAAAGAATTTGTATTTAATTGAAAGTTTTGCTACACATCCAATAACTATTTCAGATCACTCTTCAATAATAACTAAAATAAAAGTGCAGGGTAATGAAATAAAGATGAGACACCAGCACGTTCCTAACTATCTGTTGAATAGAGATGAATTTAAGGAATGGGTGGTAGAAATATTCGGAAGGTCTGATGATGTCCCTTTCATTCTTCCTCACTGATGGATTACAGATCTGATCCTTGGCTCCGACTCTGACACATTTTCCAGACTTTGGATCCTAGTCTTGAGCTCCTCCTCCTTCCCATGGTGCACTGTGTTACGTATAACTCCTCAGGTCTCGTTTGCAGCCGAAATGGTAAAACAAAAGTTTCCTGGGTCTCGAGTTGTAAGGAATTTTTTTTTTTTTTTTTTTTTTTTTATCTTCATCTTTTCTTCTGATCTTATTTTAAGGTATATTCTTTGTTTCTTCTTTTTAGGTTCCTTCCTCCCTCTGTGATCTTTTTAGCTCCTTATTGCCTGGTGTTATTTGGAATTTGTTATGGGGTACCACTAACTTGATTTCTGTTGTCTGGTTGTCTCTCTTGGTGGTCTGTTTCTTATGGTCTGTCTTCATAGCGTTGATCTGTAGTTGTATGCCGCTTGACTGTCTAGACTCTCTCTCTCAGTCCAAGCATACCTCATAGTTGTACCCATAGGCTTCTTAACTCTGTAGTGGTTTCTCTTCTGTCATACTCTTCCCCTTATCTGACTGGATTTTCGTAGAAGGTCTAGATGTTTGCCCCTGTTTGATGTTTTCTTTCTCAGTGCATTGATCCAAGTGACTTTCCTCTGAGTTTCAGACTTCAGGTCCTTCAGAGGATGTATGTTAACACAAACTCTGTTACTTTAACAGTTAATCAGAGTGAATGTGATTGTTCTCCCTGATGCTTCCTTGGCAGTTCTGGTGGCATTGTCAGTCAGAGGGTCTTAATTTTTTTTTCCTCCTTTTTACTTGTCTGGGGGGGGTTCTGTTGCTTTTGGCAAGGTTTTTCACCTTTTTGTTGGTCTCTCCAGGTCCTTTGGGTTTCTAATACCCCAGTGGGAATGGACTCTATTTCTAAATCAGTACGATTAAAGTTTATGAAATTAGTATTGTCTTAATCCTTAATGTTAGCTAGAAGCATTCTTTGCAGCACTCTCTATGTGCCCAGCAATGTCTGTCTTCACTACTCGTATGGAGTGACATGTATTGGGATGATCGTAAATTCCTTTTTATTCAATCCTTTGCTCGTACTACTACTGGAACTGTCCGGCATACCTCTCAACTGCCCAGATTTTCATGCTCCTCATAAAATTTGTGTTTTTCTGGATTTTTGTGGTGAATCAGTGAGGTTTGAATTTACTAAATAATGACAAGCATTTGAGATTCAGATTTCATATCCTTCAGAAAATGCATGGTAACACAATGCATTTTATCCTAGCAATTTTCTAAGTTTTAGAAGAGCAATATTTAAAATGTATCCCTATTTTTGTGGCTTTCCCCCCATTATTTTTACCTTTGTCTAGATCAGGGGTCTGCAACCTTCACTATCAAAAGAGCCATTTTGGCCCCTCTCCCATCAAATAAAATTCATAGGGAGCCACAAAAACCTATTTGACCACTAAAATGAAGATAACACAGCGTGTAAAGTTTTATACATAGTTATTATACTAAATATAAAAGAACTAAGTTTATAAGAGCAATATTTAAAATCTGTCCCTATTTTTATTCCTTTGTTGGGATTGCTTGATCACTCTTTGTGTGTGTCATATCTCTCGAACTCTTAGAACAAGAAATCTGGAGAAAGCCATAAATAGTTGGGCACAAAGGCCCAAAAATAGGGAAAGGTTTTAAATATTGCTCTTACAAACTTAAAAAGTTGATAGAATAACAGATTTTGCATTAGCATGAATTTTCTGACGAGTATGAAGTCTGAAACTCAAATGTCCATTTTTTCTGACTTCAGCCCTCAATGATTTGCTAGAAAACCACAATTTCATGGGAAACAGAAAATATGAGGTAAAAGTCGTGACATTCTGCGAAAATATGCAAAATTGAACTGTGTGTGTTTGTGTGCTGTTTGTGTGTTTTGTGTGATGTGTGTGTGTGTGTGTGTGTGTGTGTGTGTGTGTGTGAATAAAGTGCATGTTAACAGAAACCATATTATTCTAGCAAGTTTATAAGAACAATATTTAAAGTCCATCCCATTTTTGTTCCTTTGTTCCCCTTCATTTGTGGCTCTGTCCAGATTTCTTGTGGTAAGACTTTTGAGAGGTATGGAAACCTTTCAGGAAATGCTGCTGCTGCCATGAGATTGCTCGATTGTTCTGTGTGTGTGGAATGCATGGCAACAGAAATCATGTTATTCTAGCAAGTTTATAAATGCAATATTTAAAGTCTATCACTCAGTCACTCTGTGTGTGTGGTGTGGTATTATGGCCATTATTTTTCGAAGTCACAGGGAGCCACTGCACAAGGGTGGAAGAGCCACACGTGGCTCCAGAGCCGCGGTTGCAGACCCCTGGTCTAGATTTTGTGCTAAGAAGTTCAGAGCTATGCTGTCTTGGTATGGCGTGTGGCAAGTTGCATCACAGACCGTTCCTCCCAGTTGATCTGTTCCTCATATATTTTGTGGTTTTGTTATGTGACAGCTTCACGTAGTGATAAAACAATGCATACTGCTGCCAGTTTCTACGGCCCTAAATCATGGTCTGGATGTTGGATCGTTTGTTGCTGTCAAGCAGTGGCGTTTTAAGGCACCTCTCCTCATACTCTTTACAGCTTTTACAGGTTTTCTTTCAAGGCTCAACCCCCTCCCCCCCCCCCCATATAAGAAAGAAACATGCCAGAGATCAGTAGGAGGATCTCGGATCACATCTAGGGCACCTGTCAGATCCTAAATCCACCTCAGATCTGAGAGGTTCGACCCCAGTCGTGTCTCTCTCCATTTATCTGCAGAACCTCCTCGAATCCTAAGTTTTCAGACTCGGCTATTTAAGGCAGCCAGTATGGCTCAGATACACCTTTGGATCCTATGACTCTGGACTGCCTCCTCTGACCCTACTTATCCCCATCTGACCTACTCAGATAGTTTCTCTCCTTGGATCCTAAGGCTAGGATCTGACTGTAGGAGGGAAGAATTGTGTGATTCTCAGATCTGGTGCATTCTGATCTGAAATGGCTGGATCATACCTCTCAATTGTACAGATTTTTGCTCTTATTTTTGGGCTGTTTTTCATAAAGTTGTGGTTTTCTGGCAAATTAGTGGCAAATCATTAAAGATTGAAGTTAGAAAATAATGACAGATATTTGAGTTTCAGACTTCATACCCTTCAAGAATTTCATGCTAAAGAGCAATATTTAAAAACTGTCCCATTATAGCTTTGTCCAGATTTCTTGCTGTAAGATGTTGAGAGGTATGGGCTTGACAAATTTGGTTTTCAGCTCCATTTAGAGAATGCTTTCAGCAGAAATGCACAGTAACACAAACCCTGTTATTCAAGCTGATTCCTAAAGTATAGGAGCAATATTTTCTAAGTCTGCCCATATTGTTTGACTGCATCCAGATTTATTGAGCTACTAGGTTGAGAGGTATGGTGGTGGTTCCTTGTATGTGCTTCGTTCAGAAAGTCCATGTTAATGCAAAACTCTGTTGTTCTATCAACTTAAGCAAAAAAAAAAATAAGCTAAGCTCTCCCACTTGGATCTGAGCTGTGGAGCCAGTTTCTAACAAAACTCCTTCGGATACTAAACCTAGGACCCGACAGGTAAGTGTCATGCATTTCTTGAATCCAAAACACCTTTGGGTTCAAGCTGTTGAGCCATTGTAGCTTCTTTGGATCCAAAGCAACCCTGTGATCCTACGGCCTCACTGTTGTTGCTGCTGTTCTTCCAGCATGGAGGTCTGGTCATTTCATCCCTCTCATGGCTTGTGCAGGTGATCGACCTGTATGTTTTTTTCTGGCCCTGGAAACCATTTCTCACTTTGGAGATGTTTCCACCATAGATAGGATTCCGGAACTAATCCTGACCTCCTCCTTCACTACTCCCTTTCCTTCTTGACAAACAGGGTCTCTTGATAAGTGAAACAGTGCAATGGCTTTTCAGAGTCCGATCTACTTGGACTTCTCATCTATTCCACACTGTGGTAACTCTGGACATGCCCACTGCACCACTTTGTTTTAGGATGTGACATTCCTAGGAAGCAAAAACACCTAGGTGCTATGCATTCTGAAGGTTAGATTTGTAGTTTATTGGCCGTTTGGGCAGTTTTTTCCATCTCTTTCAACTTTCAGATTTAAAAGCCCGCATTTGTGCTTGTGTCCTGCCTTTCCTGTAACTAATCTAGTCCAGATACAGATTTTCTGTATTCAGGACTGTTTGTAAGCTTCTGAGCCCCCTGATCTTTTCTGTGTTGGAGGGAAGCCTTCTAGTTTGTCAGTGGGAGTGGTAAACACTAGGTAGCCTATCTACTACAAGAGGAGTGGTTTCTGGCCCAGAAACTGTAGTTTATTGGCCGTTTCAGCAGTTTTTCCATCTCTTTCAACTTTCTGGTTTAAAAGCCCATGTTTCTGCCTGTTTTCCATCTTTTTGAGCAGTGCCAAAGTCTGCTCTTCAATTTTCCCTTAGATCTGCTAGATGTTCTTTGTGTTGCACTGTTGCAGTCATCACATTTGGGTTATCCCTGCCAGGGTAGCCCTCGGCCGGCCCGAATACCAGAGACTTAGTATTTCTGTGTCATTTGCTGTTGCTTGAGGACTGACGTCAGGTCATCAGTGGTGTAAAGGAAGGCAGTCGACACCATTACACCAGTCTTTCTTGCCATACAGCCCGAAGCAGTAGCATTTCACATGAGTGACGGTCGCTTTTTGTTTCCAAATTGAAGTTGCAGTCTTCTAAAGTTAAGTACCCTGTTGGGGTTCCTTTTTTCTTGCAATAACCAATGTCAGAAAAACTTAATTGTCTCGCCTGTGGAAAGCAAATACCACACCGAGACTTCCACTCTTACTGCGTCACTTGTCTAGGCCCAGACCACAATGTCCCCCGTTGTCGCTTCTGTGCTTTGTTTAACGTCAGCACTATCTGTTGTCGGGCCCTTATTGTAGCCTTTCGTTTACAGTCCTCGAATTCCAATATGGCTTCAGTAAGCCATCCGAGAGAAGATTAGTCTGAAAAAGCGTAAAGATAAAGACAGAGACAGACCACACAGGTCCAAACCTTCCGACCTTTCCGTTAAGCTAGTCGTCAGTCTTCCGGTACTCACTGAGGTGCTTTTGCAGCCCCTGATGCCCACTTCAGTTGATTCGCAGGGTGCTACCGAGACTCTTTCGGCGTCTGGTATGCCGCAGAACTCTCCTTTGTCTAAGGATCCTGTGGTCGTCTCTACCTTGGATGGATCCGGAGCCACCCGCTTCCGAGGAAGTCCTTCGCACCACCAAATCTCGACACAAACCGACACCTTTCGCGACTACCATTCTTTTGAGAACAGTCGAGTTTCTTAGACCCAGGGTTCGAACCACACCCAAGAAACCAGCCACCCACTGTCAGGCACCTGCTGCCTTGCCTCAGTCGCTTAAAATGGCAGAAGACCTTATCATGCTAATTAGGGAAAGCCAAGCCACCCCCTCAAAAAGGAAAAGAGATCTGTCTCCAGTAGTTTTATCTGAACAAGAGTCAGATGAATCTGATGCATCTGACTATGAGGACATGCAGCCCCTCTCCAATTACGAGGATTCTGATGCAGAGGAATCCATTCCTTCAGCCTCTCCTCCAGAGGAATTTTCCTTTGGGGAAAGCCTGCATACCTTAAGGAAGTATTTCTAATGGGAGAGTCAGGACTATCCTCAATATAAAAAGAGTCTCAGGGAATTCCTACATCTTCCGCAACACAGACCCCCTAACCATCCCACCAGTCCTGGATGTGGTGGATGATGTTTTCCTTGAATCCACCTTGACTCCAGATGCCCTCCCTCCTGTTCTCAGAAAATCAGACACGAAATACAGAGTCCCTGACTCACGCAAATATATTTTTAAAATCCGACAGCTGACCCTGAGGTCATTTCTCAAGGGCCAAAAGGGATTAAAGCAACCTCTGCTAAGAATCCCAACCCTTTAGACAGGGATTCCTGAGCATTGGACAGATGGGGTAAAAAAGTATACACCTCAGCTACTCTTCCTATCAGGGGCACTAAATTGTCAGTTCCATATGCTTAAATATCAGCAACATACCTTGGAACTCCTTAAACAAAAAATGTCCTCCTTTCCTGCATGGGCAGAATCTAAAGATTTACAGGACTTAAAGCAGACTGCAAGTTAAGTATCGAAACACACTTTACACTGTGGTTTTGATGACCTATAAGCTTCTTGCAGGGCAGCAGTCACTGGATCTGTCATTAGAAGACATGCATGGCTTAAAGAACAACCCCTGCCAGACCATGTCAAATCTAAATTGTTGGATGCAGCCTTGCACAAATATAACTTATTTTGCACTAAGGCAGAAGAGGTTAAAGATTTCTTACAGGTCCAGCCCCCTAGGTTCAGCAGGCATTTTCCCTCCAAGCATTGGTCCTTTCCTGCTCCGAGTAAACAGGCCCAGCCTAGGCCCCGTGGAAACAGACCCCCCCCCACACACACACACACACACACACACACACACACACACACAGCAACCCCCTGGGAATGCAGAGATCTAAGCAGTGGACTACCTCCACTTCAAAACCAGGAAGTTCTAAGTCACCCCATTATGGTAAGAACTCACAATGACTCGCCTCCTCCCTACCTCCCCTCTGCCCTCCTTTCACATACCCCTAGGAGGAAAACTCTCCTTTCAATCAAGCACCTGGCACACCATTAACAAGGACCAGTGAGTTCTGAACATTGTGTCTCAGGGATACAAATTCTCTATCCACACCCTTCCAACCCTAAAAGGGTTCCCAGATCTACCACCAAATCAGTGGGCAGAGGCTCAAAAGCAAATCCATTCCCTGCTCTCTTTGAGGACAGTAGAGCACGTTCCTGCAGAACAGATAGGCCAAGGCTTCTACTCCAGACTTTTTCTGGTGCCCAGAAAAAAGGGCACCTGGCACCCGCTCCTTGATCTATCCATTCTAAACACCTTCCTGATGATCCCAAAATTCAAAATGCTCACCCTCCAGCAGCTGTTACCCATGCTTTCCAAGGACACTTGGCTAGCCACCCTGGACCTAAAAGATGCCTACCTCCACATTCCCATCAGGGAATCATGCAGAGTTTTCACAAAATGCCTGGCTCTGGCCATTGCCTTTTGCAGGCAAAGAAATATTCAAATTTCCCCCTACTTAGATGACTGCCTTATTCAGGCAGACAGCCAGGAAAAGCTGCTCAAACACCTGGCATTTTTAAAGAACCTATTAACCTTCCTAGGGTACGCAGTCAGCGGAAAGAAATCCAAACAGGTGCCCACCCAAAGGATAATCTTCCTCTGAGCAAGCCTGGACACAGCATCCTAGAATGGCATACCTTATACCAGAGAAACAAATTTTCCTGTTGAGTACTTCTCTCAACTGGCCACCAGGCCCCACCTGTCTGCAAGGAAAATCGTGCAAGCCCTGGGGTTCATGCCATCTTGCATACTCCTCATTCCATATGCCAGACTGCATATGAGGAAATTTCAATGGCACCTAAAGAGCTTTTGGTGTCAACACTCTCAAGACCCAGAAACTCTATTCCTTGCCTGAGAAAGGAATTTCTTTGGTGGGCAACAGCCTGCTCCCACAACAAGGGACTGCCCTTCTCCCCACACCCTGCCACCTAGACAACACCACTGTGATGTACATGAACAAGCAGGGAGGGACTCACTCCTACCCTCTGTGCAGGCTGGCCATGACCCTTTGGCTCACAGCCTCTTCCATGCAACTACACCTGTTAGCACAATACTTTCTAGGCTCTCTCAACTCCCTGGCAGACCAAATAAGCAGAAAGCTTTTGGACCCACACGAGTGGCAACTCAACAGAAGTACCTTCCTCCTAATAACTCAGAAATGGGGAACCCCAAAGGTTGACCTCTTTGCCTCCCACACCAACCATCAGCTCAGAAAATTCTGCACCAGGGAGCATCACTGCATGGCTTGTAAAGTGGATGCCCTGCCCTTCCCCTGGGTCAGCCTGTCAGTCTATGCCTTTCTTCCCCTACCTCTGTCCTTCTAGGGATGCTAGGGTACTGCTCAAAATAAGGGAGAAAACAAGGACCATTCTCATAGCTCCAGACTGGCCCCGACAGCACTGGTACCCCTTGCTGCACAGCCTGTCCCCGCTGCCTCCATGCCATCTTCCTCACATTCGAAACCTCCTAACCCAGAGGGAAGGGGAATTCATGCACCCCCAACTGCAGACACTCAATTTGGCAACTTGGCTTATTCCATAACCCCGGACCAATCTGCCATCCTCAGTAAACAGGTTCTGGATGTTATCCGTGAGGCCAGACGCCCTAGCACCAGAAAGTCTTATGCAGATAAATGGCAAAGGTTCTGCATCTGGATTCAGGTTAAGGGGGGCAATACGGCCCATCCCTCCATCCCGGATTACTTTGACCTTACTACAGAGTGGTCTCTCTTTCTCCTCTATAACAATTCATGCCTCTGCTCATTCTGCTCATTTTCACACTGAGCAGCCTCTTTTTCTCAGACCCTTTGATTAACTCATTAACCCCGAGTACCTTCTCATGGTGCCTGTGTGCTTAAACCCGAGCATGCCATGAGAAGATACAAATTACAAGCAGTTACCCCAAGTGCCTTCCATAAGTGAGAAAAAAATGTATTGCAGATTTTTAGTTCACCTTAATGTGAAGCACGCTGAAATCGTAACTGAATGTGTAATTTACCTTATATAGTTATGATTCAGCGTGTTTTAACATTAAGGTTATATTAAAGTTCTTGCAGAAAATCCAGTTTAAAAGTTCGTGATAAAGCAAGTGGTGGCAGCCAATCGGATTCTTGGAATCCAAGCCACCACTTGCGTAACACCTCCACCCCCAAACTTAATTTTTTTTGTTATCCCCTAATAAAAAGACGTTCCAGCAGCAGGTATTTCTTTCCTTTCTGCAAAGAATTGAAGATTTTACCTGCTACTGGATCCTCTGTTTTATTTTCCGCACTCCGGGATTTCACTAGGCACTACCAGGAGTTCCCGTTCAGCTCGGAGAAACAACTACCTTCTTTTCCTCCCAGTAGGTTTTTTTTTTTTTTTTTTACTAATCTAAGAAATCCTCTGTAGCACTGCTTTACATTCCAGCGGTTTTGTTTTTTTATCAAACAAGTCAAAAGAGCTTTACTATAAAGTGTACTTGGTATTATGTCAGTAGTAACTTTGAATCTACAAACTAAGGAGTTGTATATTTAGCGAGGTACTCGACCCGCCCAGCATTTTATGTGCGCAAAACAAAAATAAGTTTATGCAAAAGAATAAATACACACATTGTCAGAAAAAGCATAGCTTTGCTTTTCATGAACTGACTGCAGACGGAGGAACAATATGAAAACAAAGGTTATGTATTTACTTTACATCAGACCTTAAACTCTAACTCCTCTACTCACTCCCACAACACATCTTGTGCTCCGTTCTTCTCCAGATCAAGCTTGCTAACAGGTTGCCCATATCTTTAAGAAAATTGTGTGTTCGTGCGCACTCGCGCCCAAACACACGTCTCTGACATGAATTCTAAATATGAGAGTCACAGCTTCTTTTTATGTACCTTCCAGTGTGTAGTTTGTTGTTTTATTTGTAGTCTTACTTTTAAGGGGAGGCAGTGTATACATTTGATTCAAGGAGGAAGTTTGCTCTTTCAGATGGTTAATGCACTGTTGCGGTTGAGAGTGATGTGTCTTTAATGCAGCAAGTAGTACAATTCTTCTGATGTTATTAATAGTAGTTAACATTTTTTGTGTGTTTGAAGATGAGCTTAGAGTTAAATAAACATACACTCGGTACTGACAGCTTTGCGTTCGGGAAGTTGTTTTGAGCTAAAACTCTTACCCAGAAATCCCCTCTCCCTGTTACCTCAGATTTCATTTGCCGCATCGCCATTCGGTCGTGTCAAGCTACTTCTCTTGAGCTAAGTACAATATTTTTCGTCTTACTAATCTAAAACAACCTTTTTCTCACAGAAAAGTTACTAGATAGTTTTCTCTTACCTTATCGCATTTAGCGACTATCCCTTCTTGAATCTTTTCAATCCCCTTCCTCCTCTTTACCGCAAGGTAATTTCTTTTTTACCATCGTTGGTAAACCCCTTTCCTCCTTACCTTTGGGTATTTCTTGTACTATTGCTGGTATTTTTTCTGGTTTTCAGATTGTGGCAATAAATTACCTACTTCAGTTGCACACTCCCTGTGTGTCTATTGCTTGGGTGTGCCTCATTTAACAGTTGACCCCATCCTGTGGGATTTGTAAGAATTTCTCTAAGGACATTGATTGAGAGGAAAAATAAATTGTTATTGAAGGGGCTACTTAAATCTCCCTTTTCAGAGGCTATTTCTGAGTTGGAGGCTTCAACCCCTCCAAGATCCCATAAGAAAAAGAGTGATGAACATATAAAGGCCAAGTCTCTTCCTTCTTCCCCGGCTGAGGACTCCCACCAACCGAGACCCAAGAAAGCTAAGCTTTCCACTTCGGATCTGACTTCTCCAGCTCCAGCGCTTTCGGTGCTTAGACCTTCGGCACCGAGGCCATCAGTGCCACCTGCGATTTTGGCACCGACTAGCGTGTCCTTTACCGTATCGGTACCGAGGGGCTCCTCAGTTCAGACTTCTCCACCAGCACCGACTATCCAGTCGATGCAGACTGTTACGACATTGGCTCCGACAACTTACCTTGCACCGACTACCCTCTCAGCACCGACAATTCAGTTATCGGCACCGATTTTTTTCGGTTCCAGCTTTAGCGCCGACAACCAATTCATCACCGACCTTATCGTCGGTGCAGACCATGACTTCGACACCGATGATTTCCTCGATGCAGACACATGTAGTTCAGTCCCTTACAGCCCCATTGTTTTCAGTGCAGACCTGCGAGGTGGGCACCGAGCTTGCTCCGTCTTTGGATAGACCTGACTCCCCCTCAGCTGTGTCAGTGAAATCCACTAGAAGCCTCTCTGAACACAACGTGTTGCGTCTTGTGGATCAAGTGCTTTTGGCCAGAGGTATCCTGCCCCCAGGACTTATTCTCCTGCTTCATTGCCTTTGAAGCCCCTTGAATATAGCACAGTCTTCCCCCTCTACGGTTCCCTTTATGGACCTCACTAAGGAACCGCAGTTGCCTTCGTGGCAGGAGAGTTTTGCTACGACCCAGGATGTCAGCTGTGGCGTACGTAATTTTGTGTTTCACAGCCATCCAGGGACTCTTGAGTCAGCAGGCTGAGCCACTTAGGGGAGGGGTGACCCCTGTCCTGGACGCTCATCCCTCTTCAGGTGGACTGGCCTTACAGCTAATGGAGAAGGCTTTGGCATTGGCTGGTAATCCTGTGCTGTCACTCTCCCTGCCCTCCTCTGGACTGCAGTGGACACAAGTCGCTCCTGGCGGACACCAGGTGCAAGGGCCTCAGGATATACTCCCACAGGAAACCCCTTTTGCGCTGTCTTCCCCAGCTTCTCCCTCTGAGGAAGTTCATCATAAAAGCTCGTCCAAGAGGAAGCACATGGACTCCACAAGAGGAGTCCCTTACCGAAGACACAGACTTTGATGATGGGGTAGGGTCCCCTCGCTCGCCATCTGAGGTATACTTTCGTGATATTCTCGAAATTCTTAAACAGAGAGGTGACTAGCAGCCCTCGAACCTGATCTCTGAAGAGTCTGTGTTCCTGCAGGCCTTCCGCGCCCACCCCCCTACCACCTGGGTTACTCCACCTGCCAACGAACTGGTCCGACTCATCGTGCAGCGTGCGTGGAAGGCTTCTGACACCATTGAGGCCATTCCCCGGAGGCCAGATAAAATTTTGTCCCCTCCTGCTACTGACTCTCATTGGTCCAAAGATCTTCATGTAGATGCTTTGGTGGTGGCGGCCGCAACTAAGAAGGACCTGGCGGAAGTGGAAAGCCAGACTGTCCGTCCGCCCAACAAAGAGTCCCGGGCTCTGGACAGAATAGGGAAGCATACTTTTGCATCAGCGACCTTTGCAATCAGGTCCCTGAACTTTATGGCACACTTTACTAGGCTTCAAAGAGATTTAATTTCTGAGCTCTCTGAAACTTTTGCTGGTGCCATGTCTGATGAGGTCCGTGACAAGGTGGCCTTTCAACTGGCCACCATTGAATCGATATCTAACTCCTCCATGCGCCTGATATCTCACACATCAGAAGGAGCAGCTAGAGCAGCGAGTTCAGGCATTATTCTGAGATGACACACCTGGCTGCGCTTATGTAATTTCGCGGAACTCTTCAAGGCTTCCTTTCTCAATGCTCCCATCAAAGCCTCTTCATTGTTTTGACCCAAGGTTAAAAGCACACTGGCCAGATGTGAACAGGAAACTAAGACCCTTTCTGCCGTGGGTGTCCGTTATTCTTCCCCTCAAAGGGCTTTCTCCAGAAGCCATAAGAGTGGGAAGATATGGTACAAAAAGTCTCATGGTCCTTTTCGTGACACACAGGCTGAGTTCTCCCCTAGAGGCACAGGGGGAAACTCACAGGGAAGACACCCTTTTCGGGGCAGAGGGGGTCCACGTAACCAGGGTTGCCGGGTCTGTCTTCCTGGCTAATTCTACCAGTGCTCCTGAAGAGCGGCCCAACTGCTTTCCTCTGGAGGTGGTTGGGGATCATTTCTCTTTGTACCCTTCTGCCTGGCTAACCATCACCACCGATTCTTGGGTACAAAGGATAATAACCAGAGGTTATCATATTCCCTTCAGTCTTTGTCTTGACCCCCCCCAACAAACTTACCCGACATTCCACCCAGTCAAAGGGAAAAAGCAGCATTAGAGATATCAACGCTGCTAAGTACCCTTTTCTTATTCCACTGAGGAAAGCCATGTTAGGCTGAAACCGGTCTGGATTATTGAATTGTTCGATATGTATTAAAACACTTAAGTTTTACCTTAGTGTTGCTGTAGTTTTGTTGCTGATATATACTGAGTTTTGTGCTGGCATTTTTTCAGTTACTTATATTTAGAATCCACCACTGACTTGTACTGCAAGACTGCCTCTATCATGGTGTTGAAGAGACCTCATCCTCTTTGGAAAAAAAACTTGTTTTTTCCACGCATGGCATTGAGAATGTATTCTACCTTTTCTCATCTCTTCTCTGTGTATGCATCTTAATCTAACATGACTGTCTTCCTATACCTGGCTTTTCCCCATCTCCCTTTCTCCATTTTGGAAAGGCTACATAGCACATTTTCTATTACCTTTATCTTGTTTCCTTTGTCTGGTAGTTAGACCCTGACAGTAATATATGCATTCTGCCATCAGTGTCCTCCTGCATGTCTGGAATCCATTCCATTAGTTATGTACCCTGCCATCATTTTGACCTTCACCAGTGCCTTTTCACATTGCATCGCATTATATTTATTCTGAGTTTGTTGCAACTCCCAAGTCCGTTTATTACTTTTCTTGATCATCTTGCAGAATTTGAACCATTATTCCATATACTATACCTCATAGATCATAGGAAGGTACTAGGCTATTTGCCCTGAGGCCCTTACAAGCCTAGCCAAGAATTTATCCCATATTCCAACAAGTCAGCACCCTATGCCACTGTCCAGAAGGGACAAAGGTTGAATCCAAGGGGTATATTTTCTGTTCCCCATCCAGTTATCCAGGTTGAGCTTAAAAAGGGTTAATGAGGTACTCTGCTTGATGTGGAGAGGGACTCTGTTCCACAAAACGGGGAGTCTCTGGGACACAACTCTGTCCTGCTAACAAGTCCTGTTGATGTCACAGACCAGGTTGAGGATGCACATGTGGGTTATTCGAGTGGAACCTGACTTGCAGATATGCAGCAGTCCCATCAAGGTGGATGACAGTGGCTGTCCTCCACTCGGCTGGGATGAAGCCGATACTCGGGCTTTGGTTGACTAGGGTGCCTAATGGTGCTGCAAGTTCCTGCCCGAGTTCATGTAGGATGCAGCCTGGGATGTTATCGGGTCTCGTGGAGGCTGTATTTTTTTTTACCTTTGAGAGGGCAGTGATGACTTGCTCCCTACAGATAAAGGGAAGGCAGGTACTGGGGATGTTCTGATTTATTGATAAGGGGACAGAGGGGTGAAGTTTTCACTGAACCTGTCAGCAGGTTGGCTATATGTACAGCATTTGTGTGTTGTCCTTGACCACCAGTTCTGAGCCGATTTGGGTGATTCCTTTGAGATTGCGGACATACATGAAGAAGGCCTTATGATTGTCTTTAGTAGCTGTGTCTAGTTTGGACTCAGTTTGCTTTGGAGGATTTATATACTGCTCTTATTTGCTTGTTCAGGCTAAGGGGAGATTGCTTCCAAGTAGGCACCTGCTCCTTCTTGGTCCTGGACAACAATTTTTTTTCTTTTTATTATAGAGTTTATTTATTGCAGATGTCCACCAGACACGTTACTCTTCAGGAGGATCTCGTCCTGTTGGATATTCCTGATTCCCTGCAGCTATATAAATGCTCTTATAGTACTTTGATGTAGGTTTGGACGTATGTGCCAGTTGTTTTGGAGGGGGCAGTGACTGTCAAGCTGTTTATACCTTCCCTCAGGAGGGTGTCATCAGCTTTGGAGAAGTTTTGTTCTTTGACCCTAGCTTGGGGGGGGTTCGGGGAGATGGTGACTTTGAAAGTGACCGCTTTGTAGTCAGACCTTACCAGGGTTGATGACACTGTAGTGGTGCTGCAGTGGTTACTCATGTTGGTTAATAACAAGTCCAAGATATTTTCCCCTCTTGTGGGGGTATTGCCCAGCTGGTCCAAGGCATTTGCATTGAAGAAATCAAGGAATCTCTGGGCAGTTGTGTTGTGGCATGAGGGTGCCACTTTGATGGGTTTTTTTTGTGATGTACCCTTTCACTCTCCCGCCTTTGACTCCTTACGGTCATTGCTGAAAGGACTCATGTAACTGGAAAAGACAGAGACAAAACAGAGTGCCTTACTCTGCTTTTTCCGTTTACATGTGCCCTTTCTGTGCCCACTTGTCAGTTAACGGCTAAGCTATTGTGCACCAAGGCCAGGAAGGTTCCTCTTCAGACTTTTGTGCCAACTGCTGATGTGTTGGTGGATGCACCTTATGATCTGGATCACAGTTGGGAACGTGGAAGCTCTTCAGCTCAGTCCCATAGTGTTTACATTAGCTCCTCCCTTTCAGTCCTTATGGCCATTGCCGAAAGGACACATGTAAATGGAAAAGGCAGAGGTAAGGCAGAGTGCTGGCATTGCATGCAATCAGGAGTCATTGCTGCTACCAGCAGTCTGAGTGGGCAGCCAGCACCAGTATGGGACAGTTCAGATGCCCACGACCTGAAGCTGTGTGCCTGTTTTCTGCATATTAGTGGAGTGGCGGTCCTTACCCTGCTTTTTCCATGTACATGTGCCCTTTCTGTGCCCCCTTGTCAGTCATTGTGTGTTTTCACGGGTGGTAGGTATGTACCTCTGCAGCTTCATCACCACTTGTGTACCTTATGAAAAGAATAATGCCCCTGTGAATAGGAGTGAAGATTTGGATGGTCTAACCAGGTAATGCATTATGATATACATATATATGTACTCTTCCAATAGATCTGTCAAATATCAGTAGTAATCTGTTTGCATTTTCTTTCCTGTGCGGGTTCGTCCACCTTCTGACACTGACATGGTTTCACGAGCACAACAAGTGAGAGTGTGGGTATGTGGCCATTCCTACTTTCACTGGGCTACCACCCATGACTCCATAACTGAAAACCAGTACAACTTGAGCTTCTCCACATCCAGTGTGTAGGTATACTGGATTGTAAAAAGAGATATGCATTGGAGCCGAGTACTGCAGTTGTTGGAATAGAAGTGTTCCATCTACCCTGAACCCGACATCCTTGTGTTGCACATTGGAGGGAATGATGTCATCAGTCAACCATTCGGAAGGCTACGGGTTCAAATCTCAGCAATTTTTGAACACCTGCTGTCGTGGTGACCACGTTGTCATTTTGTGTGGTCTGACATAATTCCTCGACAGATATGGAAAACAGCAAACAGTCAACGGGCAGAGCACAAGGCCAGATGTTTACAGATTGGGTTCATGCATGGCTTGATACACAGGGTGTTTGGATCTACAGTCTGCCATGACAGCATCACTGCAGAAGATGTTCACCTGTTCAGAAGGGATTGGCGTTCACCTAACCGAGGAGGGCATTGCATTGTTCTTGACTGACCTCCACAATGGCATGCAGAGAGCTATGCAGGATTGGTAATATGCAGCTTGTGAGAAGAATGGAAAACACCCATGACCAAGTAGGGATCAGTATGGTAATTAAAACTCTATTATGAAATGTGTTGTGTAAAATATATTTTTCTGAGTTTGGCAAATAACTGTGGTAAGGAGCTAGTGAATATGCTGAGAAAGAACTGTTTCAGGAGAGTGCTAGCATGTACAATCTAATAATCAGTAACCATCCTGTAATACTTCTTTTTTTATTCTGCTTTTGTCAGACATGTGTAGAGTTTAGATGATAGGAAGGGCTTACTAGTACAGAACTTGATCCCTTAGGTCCATTGCTGAATGGACACATGTAAAGAGAAAAGGCATAGGGAAGGCAGACTGCTGACACTGAAGGAGGTCGTGAGACTGCACTGGTATCAGCTGTCTGAGTGGGTAGGCAGCACAGCTATCGGACAGATGAAGATGGCCTTGCGTGCCACTGAAGTCCCATGCCTGTCCTGGCTTCATTAGTGGAGTGGCAGTCCTTACCTTGCTTTTTCTCTTTACATGTACCCATTCAGCAGTATGTTGGCTACACCAAGAATGTGTATATTTACAATCATATGTGTCTAAATGGTAAAACAACTGCTTCTGAATGCTATACACATGTACAGATATCAGTTTTGTTAGGACTCAGGTTATGGAAATTATGATTTTTTTCATATTTTGGTAAATAACTTTGCAAGGGACCATCTGAATGTGCTAAGTAATACCTCATTTTGAAGACAGTATTGATACTTCCAGCATGGTAAAAGAACTGTCCCTTTATGTTGTAGACACGTGCAGATATCAATGTTTGTTTCAGACTTAGATTATGGTAATTATGATTGTTTTCATATTTTGGTCAATAAGTTCGCAAGGGAGAAACAGAATGTGCCAAGTAATAGCTCATTTTGAAGACAGTGTTGTTGGTTCCAACATGGTAAACGAATTGTGCCTGTATGTTATACACATGTGTAGATATCAGTTTGTTTTGGAGTTAGGTTATGGAATTTATGATTTTTTTCATATTTTGGTAAATAACTTTGCCAAGGGAGCATGTCAATGTGCCAAGTAATACCTCATTTTGAAGACAGTTTACTCCTTACAACATGGTAAAAGAATTGTGTCTGTGCACTGTACACATGTACCGATATCACAGTTTTAGTCTTGTACGATTATGAAAGTTATACATTTCCAGTGCTTATTATTATTATGCCCATATCTTTGCAACGGAGCATGGTGATCACACAAATGATGCATCATTTTGAAGCTGACATTCAGACACACAACTTCTACACTGATATGTAGGGCTCTGTCTGTTACAGGTGATGAAATATTATGCTTTGTTTATTTATCAATTATGAGAAATATTAATCATATATCTGTGAATATCTCCATAAAGGAGCATCACACAGTAATGGTTAAGGTATCATTTTAAAGCCGACATTCAGACTAACAAATTAAGTACAAATTGTATGGGTCTGCATGGTACATTGACCAAGATGTTGTGCTTTGCTTTTCCAAAAAGGTAAAAAATATGCACAATATCAACATTCCTTGCCAAATATTTAATAATGACCTTGATATGCACTGTCAACATTCACACTGTTGGAAAGGTCAGTGTCTGCTGAACAACTTTCGCATTTACATTTTTAGTCTAGCTCTTACAGTTAAAGAATCATGAACATTTGTTTTCTGTATGGTATTAGAAATGGATTTTCTGAAAAAGAGCTCAGGCTGCACTGTTGTTCCTATGGTGGAGTTAAGCAGGCAGCTTTTTCTGAGCTGCTCCGGAGTGAATGAGTTAAACAGTTCCTCAGTGGGGCTAGCAACTTGAGAACCCTCCCCCAGAGTGGCTGGCAACTTGAGACCCCCCCCCCCCCCCAGAAAGGCTCCTACTTCAGCTTGGGACTTAACTGTGTCTTGGAAAAGCTCACCCCGCCTCCTTTCGAACCAGCTTCTAATGCAGAGCTAAAATTTCTCTCCTGGAAGACGGCCTTCCTTCTGGCCATCACTTCAGCCAGAAGAATCTCTGAGCTGCAAGCACGCATGGCTGTGGAACCCTTCATCATCTTCCATGCAGACAGGGTATCCCTCTGAACTAACCCATCCTTCATGCACAAGGTGGTGTCCAGTGTGGCTCTCAATAAATCCATCTATCTGCCCACCTTCTTTCCTAATCCTCAAAACAAAGGGGAAAGGATTCTGCACTCTCTAGATGTGCACAGACAGCTCAGATACTATCTGGACAGGACTAAACCCTTCCGAAAGGCTGATCAGTTGCTGGTTAGCTTTGCTACAGGGGCAGAAGGTAACGCCATCTCCAAGCAAACCATTTCCAAATGGATAGCACACTGCATTAATTTCTGCTACAAACAGCATGGTAAGCCTACCCCCAAGGGGCTCAGGACACACTCCACCAGAGCAGCCGCCACCTCTGCAGCTTTTTTCTGAGGAGTCCCCACCAGGGACATCCTGGAGGCTGCCACCTAGACATCTGTTCACACTTTTTCCAAGGATTACCACCTGCCTCTCTTCTCCAAATCCAGGGCAGGATTTGCCTCTGCAGTCTTTCAGGGCATTCTTGCTAGCCCCTAGCTTCCTTGACTGCCTCCATCCTTTTCCTCAGCTTTGGGAATCTACCCAAATATGATGACTGCAACAGTGAAACACGAAGAACATAGAACAGTTGTATACACTTACCATAAATGTAGAAGCTTGAGTGTATTCACTGTTGCAGTCCTGGTTTCCCTCCCTCCATCCCTCTTTTTTTTATCTTTTGTTACCCTTCTTCCTTGTTGTTCTCCTTTTCTTACAAGGGAAATAGTGGTATTTATTTTCCACTGGTTGGGTTCTTCCAACAGAACCTGGCCTCCTACTTTGGGGGCTCCTGACAGGTTAGGGCACAAAATACTGATGTAATGTCATCGGCTGCCTTCCTTTATACCACTGACAACCTGACGTCAGACCTCAAGCGACAGCAACCGACACAGAAAGTTTAGGTCTCTGGTATTTGGGAAGGCCGAGGGCTACCCTGGCAGGGTTAACCCAAATATGATGACTGCAACAGTGAATGCACTCGAACATCTACATTTATGGTAAGTGTACACAACTGTACTTTCTCTCTTCTCTTGCACATTTACTAGCTTATTAGTCTAGCACTTTACCAGTCTTCTTGTAGCAGTTATTGAAGCACATAATAGTGCTACCAGCACTAAACGTTCTACAAGGAAACAGCTCAAGTACTTATTATTAATGCCCGCCTCCCCAGGCATGTCTAAAGGTCAGTTCCCTGTGCTTTTTCTTATTAAGCTGGTGAACTTGGGCATCCTGAGGCAATGTAGCAACTGCCTCATGTACACCGACAACCCTCTCCTCTTACCTCTCAATACTCAGACTTGCAAGAGATGCACTTGTGTATCCATATTAGAAGCCATGCAATCTCCAGTCAAGACCAGAAGAGTTGGTCAAGAGGAGAAGGTCAACACTTGCACCACACCACATGTAACACATAGCCCTCCAGAACACACACCAGCACTGCCTTCACATAAAAACACAAACCATACAACCACCTTCGTGGAGGCTGTCATTAAAAATCTACCCAAACAGCAGAGACCTCCAAGGCAGAAATGCACTTGACCACCACAACACTAATCACGAGACACATAACTTTCCTAAACAGTGTGCCACTCAAGCAAAGCCCCTTAGGCAAAACAGCATGCCCAACACACCAGTCATAGGTGACTCGATAGTGAGGCACACTGATGTCCCACTCACTAGGTTGAATAAGGAGAAAGTAACAGTCATTTGCCTGTCAGGTGCCAGGATATGCCACATAACGCACGCACTCATGTCCCTCAACAACAGGTACAAATATGACTCTGTCATTGTACATGTGGGTGTGAATGACCTGAGATGTACCTCCCTGGACTACATGAAAAGAGACATGGAGGAGCTCTCGGATTATGTAGCCCAGGCGAGTATGATGCTAGCCCTGAGCAGCATCCTACCATCATCCAGAATTATACCACAGTACAAGCAGAAAATGATTGATTTCAACAATTGGCTAAGTTTCTGGTGTCATTCTAAGGGGATCCAGTATCTGTCTGACTGGGATGACATGATTGACAGACTGCAATGCTTTTCCAGAGATAGCCTGCATCTGTCACCCCTGGGCTTCCGAATACTGGCCAAGGCTCTTGCAACCCCTGTAATGCCTTTTTTAGGCAGTGTTCCAAAGACCAAATTACCACCGTAACAGCTACAAACAAATGCAATCTGCGGGTCTTGCTGCTCAATGCTAGAAGTCTAAATCTCAAAATCCACTCGTTCGAAGCACTCCTTAAAATGGAGAACATCGACATTTGTGCTGTAACAGACACTTGGATCTAGGCTGAAAGCACCCCTGCACTACCAGACTGTACCTCATTCCACACCTTTTGGCCCCAGAACTTGGACCGAGGCTCCAAAGGCGATGGTGTTTCCATATTCATAAAGTATGTGCACACATTCAGACTGGTAGCCCAAGGTAACAAGATACTTCAGGTGCAGCTAACATTGGGTAAGACAGCGATTCAGGTCCTAGCCTGCTATAGGTCCCCAACCATGTTCCAAGACACACATTCCACATGTCTAAGCACCCTGGAGAATATTAGAGTCCAACCTAACACTCTCATACTGGGTGACTTCAACTACTCCTCCATTAACTGGGAAAACTACTTGTGTACCAATACATTTGCCCAAAGTTTCCTGGAATTCATTAATTCCAATGCCTTGGACCAGCTCGTTCTTATCTCCACTAGACATAGCAACATCATTGACTTGGTCATTACTAACATTGGTGACCGGTGCTCTACACCAATAGTTAACTCCTCCCTGGTTAGATCCGACCACAAACTAATCACCTTGGATATCCACACCCCACCCCACCCCCAAAGCTAACCACCATGAAAAACTTCTCCAAAGCTAACTTTGGGCTCCTAAAAACAGAGGTGGCTAACTTTATGGCACCCATGCAAATGAGAATAGTTGCATGACTGCTGAATCATACACCAATGCACTGTACGAACATGTACACAAATGCATGGATCTCTCCATAACCAGTAGAACCAAGATGCTCTCCTCCAAAAAAAGGAAGCGAATCTGGTGGTGCCCTGCCATAAACAAACTCTACAATAGAATAAGGAAACTGATGCGGAATAAGGTGAAGTCCCAAGACTGGAAAAACTCCCTTATCAGCCTCAACAAAAAAGTTTAGATCCCTCATCAAATCCTCTAAAGCTAGCTATGAAAACAGAATTGCAGCAGATAGTAAAGACAACCACAAGGCCTTCTATAGTTATATAAAGAATCTCTACGGCAATACCCAGGTTTGCTCTGAGCTACTGCACAGTGGTACCGCCTTACCAAGCCAAAAGATATTGCCAATATACTGGCTGACAGATTCATTGCCAACTTTACCCCCCCCCCAAAGGATCAGTCACAATACCAGTAGATTGCTAGGCACCCAGTATTACTGCTGCACAGGTTAAAACAGCAGTGTTCAAGGCCAAGAATACAGCTTCTATGGGACCTGACAATATCCCTGGCTGTGTTCTACATGAACTACAGAGTGAACTGGCACCTCAGCTGTGTGCCCTTTTCAATCACAGCCTCATCTCAGGCTTTGTCCCTACCAAATGGCACACTGCTGCAGTCATCCCTCTCCACAAAGGAGGAACAACTACAGACCCTGGGAACTATCGCCCCATTAGCCTGATGAGTCTGATATGCAAAGCTATGGAACGCATAATCTTGGACCTAATAAACAAGGATATAGGGAATCTCCAAACTTTGGATCCCACACAGTTTGCTTTTGTGACGTGTAGATCATGCCTGTTCAACTTGGTCAACTTCTTTGAGTCAGTCACCAGAGCTGTGGATGAAGGCAAGGTGGTTCATACAGCCTACCTTGATCTGGCCAAAGCCTTTGATACCATTCCCCACTCAGGAATCATAGAAAAACTCACTAAGCTAGGCATCAACCCCTATATCACTAGGTGGGTAGCAAACGAGCTCACAGATAGAACCCACATTGCGAAAGTAGCTGACTCCAAGTCAGACTGCCGACCAGTCACAAGTGGAGTCTCTCAGGGTTCAGTCCTGGGTCCTCTCCTGTTTGGTATCTACTTCTCTGCAGTCCAGGCCAACATGAAGGGACTCTGGCTAATGAAGTTTGCAGACGATTGCAAGTTGGGAGCTATTATTAACTCCCCAAGTGATGTTGACATCCTACAGAATGGCCTCACTGAGACCAACGACTAGTGTCAGAACCATGTCCTTAAGCTCAGTGCCAAAAAATGTTATCCCCTTTGGGAGAAACCCAATTCCCATGAATTACCACATCGATAGTTGTCCACTGAACAGAGAAGCCATTATAAGAGATATGGGAACACAGGTTGACAGCAACCTCTCTTTTGTCCACCACATTGCCATTGTGGTCAGAAAGTCCTTATATGTTGCACATCTCATTACTAAGGGTTTTGCATACAGGAAGAAAGAGGTCATTCTCTCCCTCTCCCTCTACTCTTCCCTCATTAGGCCAATCATCGAATACAATGCCCCATTTGGCATGTACCTCACTAGACACCTGCATCAACTCGAGAGGCCGCAAAAGTACCTCACAAAGAGGATCCTAGGCCTGAAACACTTGTCCTATATGGACAGACTCAAAAAAACTCCAGCTTTTCTCTGTCTCATATCACCTACTTAGAGGCAATCTCTGCTTGACTTCCATAGCCATGTGTGACCCAGCTCTGTTAGAAATGCTACATCTAAAGAAATCCCAATCCCTCCACACCACATGCTCCGGAGACCTCAGTCTCATTACCACAATGAACAGAACCTGCTGGAGGGACAGGTTCATAACTCAGAGACTGCCCGTGGTGTGGAATAGACTTCCCATACTTATCAAACAGAGCACCTTACTGGCCCTCTTCAAGAGAAGTCTTGATGAGTGGATGAGAAATAGAAAATTCACCTCGTGGATCACTCCAGTGGCTCTACTGTACAGAGGCACTGTGAGCTAAGGTCGGGTGGCACGATGCCAGGGTAATCCTATGGGCTAGGCCTGTAAAGGCTCCAGGGCCATTAGCCTAGAACACACCTAGGAACCTACAATATCCAGAGGTCATTATACTTCTCTTTGTTCAGTCTATCCTGTTGCTTCTGCACAAGGATGATTGCATGTACCCTATCCTTTTTCAGGACACTTACAATTACATCAAATGAAATAGGTGCTCCAAGACACATCTGGTGCTTCGGACTGGGAGCCAGTCACTACCAGTTAAGAGACTCAACACAGCCCCCAGGGTATTTTTTCATATGCACAGCAGTAGTGGCTACCCACTTGAGGCTCAAAGGATTTCAGGTGTTTCCATATCTGAACGACTGCCCCTTACTGCTCCAACCAGGTACCGGTTGTTACAAGCCAGGGATTAGTTGTTTAAATTCTCCAGATGCTTGGGCATTACTATAAAGCTGACAAAATAGAATCTGTCCTTTTTACAGAATTTGGAATTCATAAACTCTCACTTGATTACCACAGACCAATTTATAAACATCATCTTCCCTGGTGAATATAGTCAGACAACCTGTTCTGGGCATGCTCTTTTGTTCTACCCCCCTCGACCGCCATGGTGGCCACGGACGTTTCCCATCTGGACTGCAGGCGCATTTCAAGTGAAAGATGGTCCAAAGCACATGTTCTTCCCTGGAGCTTGCATTCCAACATTCTAGAGATGAGAGTTGTCCTGCTCACATTGCAAACCTCTCAGAATGTTCTCCCTCTGGGGCTATTGCATTGCAGAAAGACATCATGTCAGCAACTTAGTATATCAACAAGGAGGAACCCGTTCTTACCCCTTGTGCAGAGAGGTCATGAGGGTTTGGGATTGGGCGAGTTCTTCAAAACGCTTTCGGATGGGGAATTCCAAAGTTCTGGCAGACAGACTCAGTAATTTTAGTCTGATTCTTCATGGGAGTGGTCCCTTAATCAAACAGTTGCAAACCTGATTCTTGGCCTTTGGGGCCAACTTTGTTACTACCTTCTTACTTCCCCCTAAACAACAAATATAGCAGGTACTTCTCTCTAATCCTCAAGGGATGCTTAGATTCACGACTGCCCCCCCTGGTCTGCTGTATACTTATCCTCCTCTACCATTGGTTTCAAAGTGTTTACAAACAACCAACCGGTTGAAGAGCTCTGACATCATCATTTTTCCTTTCGGCTTCTGGTGTGGTTCCTGTCACTCGGGTCTCATCTGAAATGTCCTTCATGGATTCTGGAGCTCAGTCGAGATCTCTCATCTCACCCTTAGGAGATCCATCATCCAAATCTCCACACAAAACTTGCCATATGGTTTCTGTATTTCTGGTGATTGTATGATGGTGCAGGCTTCCTCCCTTGTTTTTGACACATTAGCTAGCAGGTTCAGGACCTCTGTTGTATCATTGCTTATCCTGACATAATAAGGTACGCTTCTAATCTCTCTCACTCCTTTCTGGCCTTATGAGAAGTTTATTGTAAAATATTGACTGCCATGATTATGTTGCATTTCTATGTATTTGGAGTTTTCTCCCATGGCCTCCCCTGAAAACTGGTTCCATTGACCCAGTCAGACTCTTCCAGTAAACAAATGTCAAATAAGTAAATAATAAATACATTTCCTATATGCCTCCATTTCGAACATTGGACCTCTGTCAGCTACTATTTTTTTTTTTCCTTTCTGGCTAACCCTTTTAAGGAGAAGATGAGTTTTCTGTACTGTTAAACTGATCCCATCCTACCTTTATGCCTGAAGGTAGCCATGGATTCAAATATTAACCAGTCAATTCAGTTACCGGTCTTCTTTTTAACACTTGTTATACCTACTTGATATTCATTGACAGGTGTACTGTAGCTGTAAAAAAAAAAAAAAAAAAAAACACAGAAAATCTGATCAACTATTTATATCCTTTTCACCCAATCGCTTAGGTCAAGCAGTGTCCAAAGTCACACTAGCTAAATGGATTACTGATCTGATTGTATTTCTGTTATTTATTCATTAAAAGGTTTACAGTTGCGCCATCCTCCAAAATGCCACTCTACCAGGTCCATGGCGTTTTCATCTGCCTTCTCTGAGATAGCATCTTTTCTGTAGTGAAAAATAGAAATTGGTATAGTAGAAATTGGTATAGTTGTTAACCAATGTCAGTCAGACTTTTGAATTGTCAGTTATGTTTATTATTTTATGGAACCAAACAGTACAAAAATCTGACTAGCTGTAACCGCTTGGGTTAAGCAGTCCCATATATTATCCTGGCCAAATAGATTAGTGACCATATTTTCACTGATTTATTCTTGAAGTTGTTTAGATTTACTTTGTTATCCTAGAACCTTTTTTACCAAATCTATGACTACCTCATCAGCTTTTGTACCACAGCTTTTTGTAATGATATGTTTAATACAGTCTCTTTGTTTTTTTTTTTTGTTTTTTGTTTTTTTGTAGTCATAACCTTGTGGCGCATTACATTCTGGGCGTTGTCTCCATAAGGAGACCTTCCTTTGTTCAACAGTGCTGTAGCATATCCTTCCTTGAGGGCCTGTGAAGAAGATTGAAAAGAACAACATCAGATTTAGGAATTATGTACTTACCGTAACTTGGTATCTGTGTTGTCCATTTTTATTGATGTTCTTCAAATTTCACTGTTGCAGTCATTACGTTTCGGTAATATGCTGGCAGGTTGCCCTCAGTCCGCCTGATTAACAAAGTGTTGGGTCCTGCGTCGGTTGCTGTCCCTTCTTCCATGACTTCAGGTCGTCAGGGGTATAAAACATGCAGCCAACGCCGTTACATCAGTCTTTCTTGCTGTGTGGTGCCTGAAGCAGAAGAATTTCACTAGTGCCAGTCGGCCGACTTCTGAAATTTTCGTTTTCGAACTTCGGAACCGAAGTCTTCAACTAAAAGCTAAGTACCCCGTTGGGGAAACTTTTTCTTGCTCCTTACCGATGTCAGTAAAAGTTAATGATTGCAGTACTTGTGGGAAGCAAATACCTCATAAGGATTTTCATTTGTACTGTATTCCTTGCGTAGGCCCTGACCACAGTGTGCCTTGCTGTCGGTTTTGTGCTAAATTTAATCAACCCACGATTAAACGTCTGTATATTTTTGCTTCTAAATATTTTGGCACAAGATTTAACTAACCCGAAATGTCGTCGGTTAGCAATCCGAATACCGGAATACCTAAAAAAAAAAACGCAAAGAAAAAGAGAGACAGACCGTCGAGGTCCAAAACGGACGACACTGCTGCTCCTAAGCATGTAGCCGGTACTCAGTGAGGCACTTTCGCAGCCCCTGATACCCACTACGTTTGATTCGCAGGCCTCTACTGAGACCCATTTGGAGTCCGGTATGCCGTGAGATACTTTAAAGTATTGAACCCGCAGATGTCTCTACCTTAGATGGGTCCGGAGCCGCTGAGCAGGCATCGGCTCCTGTGGGTGTTTTCAGGCCTAAAGATTTGTATATTAAACCGACACCATCTTCAAAACTAAGGCCAAAAACTACTTTTATGTCTAATAAAAACGATGCTTGGGCCACGTGTACAGGCCCCAATGCCTAAAAACAAATGATCAAAATGGCTGAAGATTTAATTACCTTGATCAGGGGTACCCATCCCCCTCCTGCTAAGAGGCCTAGGCAAGGCACTGACTATGAATCTTCAGATCAGGTTTCTATTTCTTCTGATTCCTCTTCTGATCAGGATTTATCTATACCTACTTATGAGGACTCTGATGCAGAAGACTCCATCCCTTCTGCTTCTCCCCCTGAGGATTTCTCTTTTGGAGAAACTTTGCATACCTTAAGGGAACACTTCCATTGGGAGAGTCAGGATTTTGCTGAATCTAAAAAGAGACTTGGGGATTTTCTTCTTCGTCCTCAGCATAGGCCTTTGGCTATACCTCCTGTTCTAGACATTGTTGATGATGTTTTCTCAGAATCCAGTATGACTCCTGATTCCCTGCCTCTGGCTCCTAGTAAGCCAGACAGATACTACAGGGTTCCTGACTCCCACAAATTCCTTTTCAAAAACCCTACTGCTGACCCTGAAACCATTTCTCAGGGTCCCAAGGGCGTTAAGGTCTCTACTGCTCAAAATCCTACCCCTTCTGACAGAGATTCCAGGGCGCTAGATAGATGGGGAAGAAGGTTTACACGTCTGCAACCTTAGCAATCAGGGCTTTAAACTGTCAATTTCATATGCTTAAATATCAACAACATGTCATGAGTTTACTTAAACTGAAAATTATGTTGATTTCTGGAAGTGTGGAAAGTAAAGAGTTGCAGGATTTATTACATTCAGCTGAACAAGTTGGAAAACATACTTTGCAATGTGGTTTTGATTCCTTGGAGGCCTCTTGCAGGGCTGCTGTAACTGGATCTGTGATAAGAAGGCAAGCTTGGCTGATGGAGCAAAGTCTGCCTGACCATGTTAAAGCAAAATTGTTGGATGCTCCTTTACAACAGGACAGTCTCTTTGGTAATAAGGCTGAAGAAGTTTTGAAAAAGATGGAAGATAAAGCTAAAATGCTAGTGTGGGAAGAAATAGCCAGGGAATTGTTATGGCTAGGCTTGTATAGGCCCTAGGGCCTGATAGCCTAGTACCAACCTATGAACCTATAAATCTAAGCAAACTGTGAAAGATTTCTTACAAGTGCAGCCACCCAGATTTAGTAGGCACTGGCCTACTAAGAACTGGTCCTTTCCAGTACCCACGAGAGCCGATCAGGTCAAATCCAGACATTCCAAAGGCTCCAGGTTTCGGTTGCAAGGAACTTTTAGAAAAAAGCAACGGGGTGCCTCCACCTCCAAATCTGGAAGCAACAAGGCACCTCCCTATGGTAAACAGTCTCAATGACTTTCCACTGCAATCACCAAGCACTTATCTTTTGGCCCCCCCTTTGGGAGGAAACTGACACTTCATGCACGAAACAGGCAACTGATTACCCAGGACAAATGGGTTTTAAATATAGTATCCCAGGGATACAGATTTAATTTCCATACATTGCCAATCCCTAACGGATAACCAGATCTGCCTCCAAATCAGTGGGCAGAGGCCCAGAAACAAGTTATGTCCCTCATGAATATGGGGGCTATTCAACCAGTACCAGAAAAGGAAAAGGGACAAGGTTTCTATTCAAGACTTTTCCTGGTACCCAGAAAAGACAAATCATGGCGTCCAGTTCTGGACTTATCCATTCTAAACACATTTCTGGACATTCCAAAATTCAAGATGCTGACTCTTCAACAGTTACTACCTATGCTAGGTAAAGATGCTTGGTTGTTAACTCTAGACTTAAAAGAGGCTTACCTGCATATCCCAATCAGGGAATCTTGCAGAAGATACCTCCGCTTCAAAGCAGGCTACTTGCATTTCCAGTTCTCTGTACTGCCCTTTGGCTTATCTACTGCGCCCAGGGTCTTCACAAAGTGCCTGGCACCAGTAATTGCATTTTGCAGCAAAGAAATATTCAAATTTATCCATACTTGGACGATTGTCTAATTCAGGCAGAAAACAAGGACACTCTTCTAAAACAAATGGCGTTTGTAAAAAGGGTCCTAACTTGTCTAGGGTACACCATAAATGAAAAGAAATCACAACTAGTACCCTCTCAGAAAATTGCATTCCTGGGTGCAAGCTTGAATACAGCTGCCCAGATGACTTAACCTTACGCCAGAAAAGCAAATTCAATTGATGACTTAGCTATAGCTCCCCATTTGGGGGGCACCTGACATCTGGAGCAAGAAAAACTGATGTAATGGCATCGGCTGCATGTTTTATACCTCTGACAACCTGATGTCATGGAAGAAGGGACAGCAACCGATGCAGGACCCAAGACTTAGGCCGACTGAGGGCAACCTGCCAGCAGATTACCCAGATGTAATGGCTGCAACACTGAATACACTCGAACATCTATATTTATGGTAAATGTACACAGCTGTACTTTCCTCATCTTCCCTCCCAGCCATCCCCCGGTCTTATCTTTCTAGAAGAATATTGGATGTTATACTAATTCCACATTTGAGTGGCAATGCTTACCTTATCTGTCCTCTCTATAATTCTATAGACATAGGCAGCAAATTTGATCTGAGGAGTTAGAGGTAGTGTAGTGCATTGTGGGAAGAGGGAGGAGCTCGAGACTAGGATCCAAAGTCTTGAAAATGCAGTTGAATCAGATCTGAGGATTGGATCTGTAACCCATCAGTGAGGAAGAATGAAAATGGACAACACAGATACCAAGTTATGGTAGTACATAACTTCTAATTATTAGAGAAGATAGAATTTTTTTCTGAAAATATTGTTAGGGAGTGGGATAAAATTAAAGTGGAGTTTAAAAGCAGGGTGAAAATGAAATCGAGAGATGGTTAAGAAGCGAAAAGAGTATTTAGAGGGACTGCCAAATTTTTTAAGTATTACAGAATAGGGGGAGTCTCATAGAACAGGAAGAGTAGCAATTGCAAAATGCTAAGCAGAAAATAAAGGATTACCTCAGTAATATGCATGAGTTTAGAAAGATTGCTGTTAAGCAACTGTTTTTTGATCATAACTCCAGAGCACAAAAACTTTTAGCACAATGACTAAGGCAACAGAAAGTAGAAAAGGTTGTTGCCAAGCTTAGGGAGCCTATAACAAGAAAGATAAGAGGTCCTGTAAAGGTACTAGAAATCTTTTGGAAATTTTATGAAAGTCTGTATAAAGCAAAGAAATATGGAGATCAAGAAAAGGTACAAATGGAAAAGTTTACGGAAGAGTTAAATATGTCAGGGTTAGAGGTAGATGAGGCTCAGTTACTAATAGGATCGGAGGAGATGAGGTAAAAAATGGTGATGTATAGCCAATAAACAGGAAGGTCCCCAGGAATAGATGGTATTCCTTTAGAAATTTGGAAGCTAGGAGGGAAAACTGATAAAGATCTGGAAGGTTTTAACAGTATTTTAAGAGGAGGAGAAGCACCAACTTTCGGAGAAGCACCAACTTTCCTGGTAGAAAAGCGGTGGTGGTTGTAATACCTAAAGAGAGTAAAGACCCATCAGATCCAGCTTCATACAGGCCCATTTAAATCCTAAACCATGATTATAAACTGTGTATGCCTGTATTGGCTAAATGAATGGCAAAGATGTCAAAATTAATAGATATAGATCAATGGAGTTTTGTGGAAGGGAAGCAAACATCTGACAACATTAACAGGACATTGATGATTCAGAGGGAAGCTGAATGTAAGAAAATGCCACTGTTATTAGTTGGTCTTGATGCAGAGAAAGCATTTGACAGAGTAAGCTGGAACTTTATGAACATGGCAATGGAAGCATTTGCATTTCCTGATAAAATTATAAGGTTGATTAGGAGGATGTATGAGGGATCGGAAGAGAAAATAAAAGTTGGGTGGGTTCCTCCCTGATAATTTCTGTTTGGATAAAGGAACCAGGCAAGGGGTATCCTTGTTCCCCTTTGTTATTTGAACTATGTTTAGAACCATTGGCTAAGAAAATAAGAGGTTTGGAAATTCAAGGCTATAATTGGTATGGTAGTAAAGAAAAGCTAGCTCTGTTTGCAGATGATGATATTTTATACCTGATAAAATCAGAAAAGGACATTTCAGTGTTGTGGAACATTTTGAGGCAGTTTCACATCTTTTCAGGATACAAATGAATGCAGCTATGTACCCATACATGAATTGGTTCAACAATATCCATATTTATGGGGACCTGATAAAATGAAGTACTTAGGAGCATGGATTAAAAAGGATTCTGGTGTGACAGCTAGATATGTGGGAAGAGACTAAAAAGATAATACAAAAACTGAGAAATTGGAAGCTGTATTATATGGATATGGATAGCAAGGTAAAATCACTTAAAATGTTTTTTAGTCCCTTTAATTTTATACATAGGTCAGGAATATTTTTGATCAGCCGTTGGAGAAGTTGTGGACAGCAGTTAAAGAGTTGAGGGATTTTGTCTGGGAGGGGAAGACTGCAACAGTCAAGTGGGATAAGCTGATTCTTCCAATTGAATAAGTAAGTTTGTGATTACACAACTTAAAGGGGTATTTCAGAGTTGCACAGTTAAGGTTCCTGTGCATAACACAAGCAGAAATGTGTAATTCAGAGTGAAAAGGGATGATGATGAAACAAGGGGGAAGCACAAGAAACAAGGAGAGACTGGGATTTTGGATGCAGATCCTTAAGGAGAATAACCGTAACCATGCAGAATGTTACATTTATAAAGTAGCAGAAAGTATTTTAAGAACTAAACCAACATGGAATGGAGAAAGGATATTTTACCAATAGGGATGATTGCAATTAGGAGTACAGACATATAGGAGGCTAGAATGTATTGGCGAAAACTGGCAAAGGAATAAAGGTATTGGGAGCAAATAATTAGAGAAGGAAAGGTAATAGAATGGGAAGACGCTAAGAATTTATTTGGACTGATGGATACAGATTGCCTTCCCTACCAAGGATTGATATTATAGTATAGGCAGAGAGAAAAAAGAGGGGGATCATGAGTGAAAGACCAGCACTGGTAGTGTTTTTAGTACAGTTTAGAATAGAAGCTGTTAAAGAAATAATTAATAGACCATATAAAATATTGCATGATAACTATTAAAATTAGTCAGAGTAGGTTAGAAAGGATTGGGAAAAGAGACTGGATAAACCATTCACAAAGAAACAATGGGGAGATGTATGTACATCTCCTAAATATGCAACAAAGTCTAGAAGATTTAGGATCTTTGCTTGGAAGTGTTTACATAGGTATTTTATACCCCAAGTAGATTTCAGAGGAGGTGTGAATGGGAAGAAATAGGTGATTGGGATCATACTTTCTGGGGGCGTAATGAGTTGGCAGATTTTTTAAAGATTACCTGCAGAGCTCTTTATTGGAGATGCTGGGTGGGCAGATTGGTTTTACTTGGGAGATAATTTTTTTGAGCTATGATACAGAATCATATTGCCTAGACCTAATATGACCTTGCTAAGTATAAGTATGGTGGCTGCCAAAAAAGAAATGACTAGAAAATGGAAATCACATTTTAAACCAACTTTACTAGAAGTAGCGTATATAGTAACAGAGATAAAACAACTGAAATTGGGATGTTTAGAAAAAGGTAGGAGCAAATTACATAGGAAAAACTGGGAATTGCAGGAGCAGTATGTGCAGAGGAGGAACGAGGTTTAAAAGAAGGCAGGTTTTGAATGAGTTATGTAATTGACTGACAATGACTGGATAGATTATAAGTGATGTGTAATGTTTGCAACTACAATTATGTCAACATGGTTTGTGATGTATAATGTTTGCAACCACAGTTATGTCAATGTCTTTGTTTTCATTTATATAAATGTATGATTGCCTATGTCATACTTGATCATTTAATAAATATGTTTCTTAAAAAAAAAATCTGTGGATATGTTGAAGTTGAACAGTTAAAGTAGTGATTCAGATGGTGCATATAGTTGGCACTGATGGGAATGCAGGCTAGGTATGCCTGGTCCTAAAGAAGTATTATTTTTTACCTTTTGACAGAGATTCTAAGAATTATTCCAAGTTTATTTAAGGGGACGACTTTCTTGTGTCTCTAAATGATCATGAACTGCGTGGGTGGCGTGCTGTAACTTGTTACTGACTCACTCCAACACCAAATTATTCACTTCGATTTCTCCCATCGTGGTTGGTAAATGACAGTTTCACTAGTTTTCTGTGAGTAAACCACCTTTACTTTAGAAATTAGCAGATTAAATTATTAAAACCGTGGAGCATCTTGAAGAAGCAACCAGTTTCACCAAACAATGCAAGACTGCTCTTGTGATGCTTTATTGTGCCTTTACGTGCAATGTTCTTGAGATGAAGTGACATTTTTAGTATACATTTTAAAATGTGTAAATCATTTGTGTGTGCTAAACTTGACAGACTCTTGCAATTAATGTGTTTTTATGCATGTATTTATTTTTTTTATTGTTAGTGTTCATTCCTGGCCTTTGCTGAAAATAGGTTATGCCTATAAGTATCTCCATTAACAAACATAAAGTAAATACATTTACAAAGCAGTAGTTGGAGCATGGCATTAGAAAGCAAAGCTAAACTGCAGAGAATCTATGGATATGTTACATATTTTCCTATCTAGCTCCAGTAGCATCTTGGACTAGAAGTGATTGTTGAAGTTCTGCCGTAATGTAGTTTAATGAGTTGTTTTTGAGGGCTTTTTCTAACATTTTTTTTTTCAAGTTTACAGCTGCAATTTGTTAGCGTACAAGCATACATTTATTGTGCTACCCATGCCTTTAGAGATTACATAGGGAGTGACCATTTAAAAAATGATAGTTAAAAGCAAGGCTATAGTTCCAACTTAATTTTCTAGATATGTATCACAAAGTATGCAAATGTGATTTTCTGTAACGTAATAAATAGAAAATAGATTTAAAAGTACTTGCATCAAAGATTAATACATTGATTTGTTAACACTGTTGCATCAATAGACATTGTTATTCAAATAAATGTAATTTTTTTCTTTTACTGGGTAAACTCAGATGTTCAGATTATTTTGAGTTAAGCACTATTTATTTGCAGCAAGTTGTGGCAGCTTTTGACTTCCTAAATGAGAGAATGAGCATTGTTTCTAAACAGGAGCCTGAAATTATATGCGAACCTGAAGTCCCAGAGCCTGATCAGAGTGCATTGCATCTTCCAGAACCAGATAGACACAGGTATGCATTTCCAGTTTGCATTTTGTTTTCTTTGGTGATGGCCAGCAGTAGTAAATTCACTTTTTGAGCATCAAGAAAATTTAGATCAAAGTCATTGGCACTTTATACCATTTTTGTGCTGAGCTGTTTTTAATGTGTTGCAGTATGTAGTTAACACAGACTGTGCTGGAATGCTTTTAATTTTTTTGCAGAACTGTGCATTTGTTACTGTGTATAAGTATGTAGTAAAATACAAATTGTGCTGAGATGTTTTTAATTTGTCACGTAGCTGTCTCTCCACATGTTCAGTTTGGCTTGTAAACAGTGCTCTTTTCAAAATGTGAAAGAAATCTAACACTTTTATTTAGAGAGACATGTGAAGAATGACCAACCAGTGGCACAATATGCATCTGGAAGGTTCAGGCTGAAACACCCAGAGTGAGAAAATGACCCATGAATAATGTACTAGAAAACTTAAACTGTCAGAATTTGTGAAATAATAAAACAGCTCTTCTACTTTAATAACGTAAAAATTGTAAGTGCTTTCATCTTAGACGTACACCTTCTCAACTTCATCAGATTGTTGACAAACCTCTATATAACCTTTGTGTAAATACGTAATCTAATGTTGCCAGTTTTCATTTGATCCTTGACAATTGGGTTCGGTTCCGATATTGGAACCAGCTTGGCCTCTACTACAGATCGTGCAGGCCAAAAACTTGAACATCACTCTTACCCATAATCCCTCTCTCCCAGATCTTGTTTGCCACTTTTATGGACAGAAGTGTTCACCTCAGCGCTAGAGCTAACTTTATTTTTTGTAATTTCTTGTTAAAATCTGGATGTCTCCTTTTTTCCTAGAATACTATATTACCTTTAAAAAAGTCTTTCCCTGTGATTTTCTGTTTTTCTGTACATTAGTGTGCTTTCACTATCATTGTTGATAGTCCCTTCCCATACACTTACGTGCACTGATCTTTATTAAAAAAAAGTAATACTCTTCTTCTTTAGTGTGCTCTGCTCTGCCTTCTCCATACACATCGATGTACCTAAAATTATCATTGTTGATAGTTCTCTTTTCTTTCCGATTTCCTTTCCTGTCACTAGTTTCTCTATCATCCTTCGTCATTATGACTTACAAACCCAAAGGTCCCTCTGGCTTTAAAAAAAATCCAGAAGTGTGGCCACAAAATTTCTTTCTCGGACTCGCATCTCCTGTGTGTCTGTTGTTTAGGTGCATTTGCCACAGCTTTAACCACAGAGCTCTTGTCGAGAGAAAAAATAAATTATTCTTGAAGGGCTTAATTCTTTCAGCTTTTGGGGAAGCCATATCTACTAAAAAGAGTAAAACTGATATTTCTTCCCCATTTTCTTCATTGTAATCATCTAAAGGAAGGACCAAAAAGAGGAGCTTGTCAGTTCCCTCATCTCCTTTGGAACAGACTCCCAAGAAGCATAAATCCTTGGCTGCATGAAGCATGTCAGATTCAATGGATTCTCCTTCAAAAGCTTTGGTACCGGAAATTAAATCCTCTGTGCTGACAAGTGTTTCTACTCCAAAGACCTTGACACCAAAAACTTCTGTACAAGAACAAATTGAAATACCGGCTCAGGACATCACCTCTCCTTCTTTGACTCTGACTACCTTGGCCCAGACAGTTCAACAACTTGATTTGCCAAGGGTGGTTTATTTGCCATCTGTTGACCGTTTTGCTGGCGAATTAACCAAGGTCCTTTTACAAAGACCTGAATCACCGTCACAGGCCTCTATCCATTACACCAAAAGTCTGTCAGAAGTCTATGTGAAGAGACTAGTGAATAAAGTTCCATGGCCGAGAAGACTTACAGGACTCCCCTCAGCTCCGACCCCTTTGGGTCTCTGAACCGATTCAGCATTTATTCCCTTAACTAATCCTCTTTTCACCTCCTCTGAGGTTTTAGACATGTCAACTCCAAGTCATCTGGTGCTGACTGCATCGGCTCCAGAGACCTCTCTCCCTTTGGACCTATTATTACCCTGAGTTCTTCAGCTCTGTTTGATCCAGAGACCTTCTGAGGCCATATCTTTCCTGTTGGCTTTGAGAAGCCTGGGCTGACTGCAGTTTTTTCAGAGCCGTCCCTGCACCTTGGAGCTTCGGAATGGCTCACTGTGTCCCTGGCTTCTGTCTTGGGGGGTATCCCATCAGAGCGGGGAGTGACTATGGTTCCGAGGCAGTATATCTCTGTTCCAGGCTCCCTTCCGTCTTGGGAGGCTGTCCCATCAGAGCAGGGAGTGATCACGGTTCCGAGACAGTATATCTCTGTTCCAGGCTCCCTTTCATCTTTGGGGGCCAGCCTTTGAGGCAGTGGAGCAGGCCTTGTCCACACAAGTCTCTCATTCGGCACCTTCCTCCTCAGAGCATATCCTATCCTCCCACTCCTTTATTCAACCTGTCTGTCCACTTGGGCAGCTAGTACAGAATCTGCAGGACCCACAGATTCAGATTCTGCCCTCTTTTGATACCTCCCCAGACTATCCCCCTGACGGGGTTCCTCAGAAGAAAAAGTGCAAGAGGAAGCATTTAGACTTCCCACAGGAATCAGTCACAGAAGACACCAGTTGTGATGAGGGGGAAGGGTCCCCAATGTTACCCCCTGATGATGTCTCCTTTGGAGACATCTTAGAAATTTTGAAACAGAGGGGTGACTGGAAGTCCCAAAATCCTTCCTTGGTCGAGTTGGTGTACTGCAGGCTTTCAGTACTCACCTGTCTACCTCTTGGGTGACTCTGCCCGCTGACAAACTCATTCACTTGATATAGCAGTGGGGGTGGAAGGCACCAAATACCATTGAACCTATCCCCAAGAGACAGGACAGAATTTTATTCACCCTGGAGGAGAAGGAATTTTGGGTCAGTGGTTTACCAATATAGATGCCATGGTCGTAGCAGCCACCACCAAAAAGGAACTCACTGAGGAGAGTGCCTCCTTCCATCCACCCAACAAGGAGTCTTAGGCAATGGATAGATTTAGGAAGCGGGTTTACATTTCATTGACCTTCACTTTAAGGTTTTTGAACTTCTTGGCACATTTTACCAGACTTCAAAGGGATCTGATCAAGGAGCTATCAGATACCCTAGCAGGCTGTGTTTCTGAGGAAGTCCAAGAGAAAGTGGCTTCCCAGTTAGCTACCCTGGGGGTCTTTGTGAAACTCATCCATGAGGCTATTGCCCATGCAGCCGAAGGGGCCACCAGAGCAGTGGGTTTAGGCATAGCCATAAGGAGACACACCTGGATTCATCTGTGTGATTTTGATGAGCCATTCAAGTCATCATTCATCAATACCCTTTTTGACAAATTATCTCTGTTTGGCCCCAAGGTAGGAGGAATATTATCCAGATGTGAGAAGTATAGTAAGACCCTTTCTGCAGTAGGAGTACGTTTTTCTACTCTCCAAAGATCCGTTTCCAGGAATCATGGTAATGGTGGAGAAATGTGCTTCTGAAAGTCTCAGGTGCCTTTCCAGGACACACATGGAGCCAGTTACCTAGAGGCAGAGTGGGGAACTGTAATGGATGACATCACTGATGAGACAGAAGTGGCCAGCAGAACCAGGGTTCCAGGGATCCCTTCCCAGGGAAACCCTCCTGAACTGAGGCCCGATTGTCTTCATCTGGAGGCAGTTCGGGGAGGGGGGGGCTTATCCTTGCCCCAAGACAACAGACTACAAATAATTTCCGATTCCTGGGTGCAGAGGATCATTTCCAGAGGTTATTCAGTTCCCTTTTTTTTCCCTCCCCTATGTGCATAAACATCCCTGATCTTCCACCTAGTCAGAGGGAACACGTAGCAGTAGACATTCAAAATCTGCTAGAAAGAGGCATCCAAGAAGTCCCACCAGACCAAATAGAATCCGGAACTTAATATTCATTTTAATGCCAAAAAAAGACGAGACTGGACACTGATTTTGGATCGCAACACACTAAAGTTAGTTCGTCAAACCAAGTTCTTGATGGTCACGCTACAGTCCATAACTTCCTTTCATGGAGAAAGACAAGGATGTGCTCACTAGATCTTCAGGATGCGTATTACCATATAAAAATGGACAAATGATCCAGAAGATTTCTCTGCTTCCATCTGGGAGCCATTCATTACCAATTCATGACGCTGCCCTTTGTACTTCCCACAGCCCTAGGGTATTCACCAAATGTATGGCAGCAAGGATTCTGGGTGTTTCTGTACTTGGATGACCGGCTCATCACCACTCAGACCAGACATCATCTGATACAAGCAAGGGACTGTGTTTTCCGGGCCTATCCTTAATTTGGGAATAACAAGCTATGGAAAATCCCAGTTGACTCCAACTCAAAATTTACGGTTCATAGGAGCTATACTAAATATAACAACCATAGCTTCTCTTCCGGAAAGACTGTGGAGAATCAGAACACAAGTTCCAAGGATTATAACCTAGCAAGAAAGTATCTGCTCGTCTTATCCTACAGACTCTGGGATATTCATTGTGTTTCACTGTTGCAGTCATTACTCTTGGGTTATCCTGCTGGCAGGCTACCCTCAATCGGCCAGAATTCCAAAGTCTAGGTCCGGCGTCTGTTGCTGTTACCTCTTCCCTGGCATCAGTGCGCCAGGGGTATGAAAGATGCAGCCATCGCCATTTTCTTCAGTCTTTCTTGCCGCGCGGTGCCCGAAGCAAAGGCAGTTCGTAAGTGCCGGTCGGCCGACTCCTGAGATATTCAAATCCGAATTTCAGAACCAAAGGCTTCATTAAAGCTAAGTACCCCGTTGGGGAAACTTTTTTCTTGCTCCAGACAGATGTCAGAAAAAGTTAACAATTGCATTTCTTGTGGGAAGCAAATACCTCATAAGGATTTTCACTCTTACTGTATTCCTTGCTTAGGCCCTGATCACAACGTTGCTAGCTGTCGGTTTTGTGCTAGATTTAACCAACGCACTATTAAGCGTCGGTTCAGTTTTGCATTTCATTACTTTGGTCGAAGATTTAATTATATAATGCCATTGGACCAGCCGACAACTGGAGTTTACAAAAAACGCAAGGAAAAGGATAGGCATCCGAGGTCCAAAACCGACGACGAGGCCTCTGCTAGGCCAGTCGCCGGTTCTCAGTGAGGCGCTGTCACAGCCCCTGGCACCCGCTACCTCAGAGCCACAGGCTGCTTCCGACTCCCACGTGGAGCCGACTGGGCCACTGGATACTCAAGGTATTGGACTCTTGGAAATCATTCCCTAAGATGGGTCGGGAGCCGCTGAGCAGGCATCGGCTTCTGAGGGTGTCCTCAGACCTACACAACTATATATTAAGCCATCTTCAGCTTCAAAGACTAAAGCAGCTCTAAAGACAAAGAAACAAGTACAGCATTCTCCTGCTCAGACTTCCATGCCTAAAAAACAGATGCTCAAAATGGCCAAAGACCTAATTACTTTGATCAGGGGCTCCCATCCCCCTCCTGATAAGAGGCCTAGGCAAGAGACAGAGTATGATTCTTCTGATCAGGTTTCTATTTCCTCTGATTCCTCTTCTGAACAGGATTACTCCATGCTTCCCTATTAGGATTCTGATGCTGAAGAATCCATTCCTTCAGCCTCTCCTCCTGAGGATTATTCTTTTGGGGGAAACCCTGCATACCATGAGGGAGCATTTCCACTGGGAGAGCCAAGATTATTCTGAATATAAGAATAGGCTCAGGGACTTTCTGCTACTTCCTCAGCACAGACCCCTTGCTATTCCACCTGTTCTAGACATTGTGGATGATGTATTTTCAGAGTCCAGCCTGTCCTCTGACTCTTTACCCCCTGTACCTGCTAAGCCAGACATATACTATAGGGTCCCGGATTCTCATAATTTCCTATATAAAAACCCAGCTGCTGACCCAGAAACTATATCTCAGCGTCCCAAAGGGGTCAAAGCTTCCACTGCAAAAAACCCTGTCATCTCTGATAGGGATTCTAGGGCTGAAGATAGATGGGGGATAAAAGTCTACACTTCTGCTACCCTGGCTGTAAGGGCTTTAAATTGTCAGTTTCATATGCCTAAATATCAGCAATATTTAATGTCACTGCTTAAACAGAAATTGTTGACAAATACTGAATGCTCAGAGAACAAGGAATTGCAGGATTTATTGCATGAAGCTGAAGAAGTGGGAAAGCATACTTTGCAATGTGGTTATGATTCACTGGAGGCCTGTTGCAGGGCCGCTGTTACAGGTTCTGTTATTAGAAGGCATGCTTGGTTAAAGGAACAGAATCTGCCTGATCATGTTAAAGCAAAATTATTAGATGCACCATTACAGCATGATACTTTAAGACAAATGGGTCCTGAACATAGTGTCCCAAGGCTACAGGTTCCATTTTCACACTCTACCAAGGTCAAAAGGTATGCCAGACCTGCCACACAATCAATGGGCAGAGGCACAAAAACAAATTACAGCCCTCATGGACATGAGGGCCATTCAGCAAGTACCACAACAAGGGCAGGGGCAAGGATTTTACTCCAGACTTTTCCTAGTACCCAGAAAGGACAAAACCTGGAGACCAATACTGGACCTGTCTATACTAAATACGTTTCTGGAAGTTCCAAAATTCAAGATGTTGACTCTACAGCAGCTACTGCCCATGCTGGGCAAGAAGGCTTGGCTCGTAACTTTGGACCTAAAAGAGGCATACCTGCATGTCCCAATCAGACAATCTTGCAGAAGATACCTCAGATTCATAGCTGGCTCAATGCATTACCAATTCTCTGCACTGCCCTTTGACTTATCTACTGCGCCCAGGGTCTTCACAAAATGCCTGGCACCATTAATTGCGTTTTGCAGACAAAAAGGAATTCAAATATATCCCTACTTGGACGAATGCCTTAATCAAGCAGAGAACAAAGATATTCTTCTAAAGCATCTGGCGTTTGTAAAAAGATTACTAATTGGCCTAGGGTACAGAGTAAACGAAAAGAAATCAAAACTAGTGCTCTCTCAAGAGATGATATTCCTGGGTGCAAGCTTAAATACAACTGCCCAGATAGCTTATCTCATGCCAGACAAACAAAAGCATCTGACTACTTACTTCAAGAAATTGGCAACAAAAACCCACTTATCTGCAAGGAAAATCCTGCAGGCCTTGGGTTTCATGGATATCCTGCATTCTACTAATTCCATATGCCAGACTGCATATGAGGAAACTACAATGGTATCTAAAAAGTGTTTGGACTCAGCATTGCCACAGCCTGGAGACAGTAATTACACTCATTTCCTGCCTGCAACAGGAGTTTTGATGGTGGGCAGAAGCCTGTCACAACAACAGGGGTCTATCATTCAGCCTACCCACAGCCAGACAGACACTGACAACGGATGCATCAGATTATGCCTGGGGGGGCCCATATGGCAGGAAAATATATTCAGGGCACATGGCCTGCAAACCAGATGCATCTTCACATCAATCAAAAAGAGGTGCCAGCTGTTCAAAATGCCCTGACAGCTTTCAAGGACCTGCTTCATCCGGGACAGTTGCTGATAAAGACAGACAACACTACGGTCATGTGGTACATAAGCAGGGGGGGTACACATTCCTACCCCCTCTGCAGACAAGCAATGACCTTATGGGATACAGCATTGGCTTTTCAGGTTCACCTGCAAGCACAATTCCTGCCAGGAAAAACAAATACTCTGGCAGACGAACTAAGCAGAAACCTCATGGATCCCCACAAATGGAAACTGGATCCACAAGTCTTCAGCATGATAATAAGGAAATGCCCAGACATAGATCTATTTGCCTGCCCTCACAACTGCCAATTGCAGAGATTTTGCACAAGGATTTATCACAAGCAAGCATGGAAAGTGGACGCCCTATCCTTCAGCTGGAAAAATATAACAGTATATGCCTTTCCTCCACTGCCTCTCCTTACCAGGGTACTCCTAAAGGTCAGACAAGAGAAGCCAAAAATTATACTGATTGCACCAGACTGGCCATGCCAGCACTGGTACCCAATCCTAAAGAGCTTGTCTCAAGGTCCAGCATGGATATTGCCTCAAACTTCTCACTTGCTGACCCAACAAAACAATCAGATCCAGCACAGACAACTCAGGACCTTAAATGTGGCAGCATGGTGGATAATGTAGCCATTCAGAACACTCCTCTTTCAAAAGCTGTTTTGGATGTTATCTTGGAGGCCAGGAGGCCCAGTACTAGAAAATCTTATGCAGAGAAATGGAGGAGATTCTGTGCTTGGAACCAGGAACAAGGCATTGACACGGGTGTACCAAATATCCCTCAGATTTTACAATACCTAACTGAGATGCTGATGAAAGGCCTTTCTTTCTCATCAATTAGGATTCATGCCTCCGCCATTTCAGCCCTTTACAATGCGGAACCACCTATCTTTTCTCATCCTTTAATAAGGCAGTACCTCAGAGGGGCCAAAAACATTAGGCCTCCAAGGAGAGCACCAATTCCGGCCTGGGACCTCAATTATGTCTTGGAAAAACTCACACTGCCTCCTTTCGAGCCAGGATCAACAGCAGATATAAAATTCTTATCATGGAAAACAGCTCTGCTCCTAGCAATAACCTCTGCAAGGCGAGTCTCGGAGTTACAAGCACTCATGGCTGTGGAACCTTTCAGCATTTTTCATCCAGACAAGGTTTCTCTGAGAACAAACACTACATTTATGCCTAAGGTGGTGTCCATTGTGGACCTCAACCAAACCATTCACTTGCCTACCTTTTATCCAAATCCACAGAACAAGGGTGAGAAAATTCTGCATTCTTTGGTCATACACAGGCAGCTACCCTTCTACTTGGACAGAATTAAAGCTTTCAGAAAGACTGAGCAGCTTTTAGTGTCATATGCTGAGGGATCACAAGGAAAGACCATCTCAAAACAGACTATTTCTAAATGGATAGGCCATTGCATCCGATGGCAAATCAGTGCCTAAGGGCATTAGGCCTCATTCCACCAGAGCAGCAGCCACTTCTACAGCCTTCTTCAGAGGAGTACCAACCAAAGATATCTTAGAGGCTGCAACCTGGGGTTCAGTGCACACCTTTACAAAGCACTACCACTTACCTCTTTACTCTAAGTCCAGAGCAGGCTTTGCCACTGCAGTCCTGCAGGGCCTCATAGCCGCTCCTAATGCTGTTTAGCCCCAGCCTCCCAACCATAGCTTTGGGGCTCTATCCAAATGTAATGACTGCAACAGTGAAACACGAAGAACATAGTACAGTTGTGTACACTTACCATAAATGCAGATGTTCAAGTGTGTTCACTGTTCCAGTCCAGGTTACCCACCCGCCATCCCCCTGTTTTCTGCTGGAACTTTTCTTTCCTTCTCTGATTTATACAACCTATGTGGTGTATTTGCTTGTAGATGAAGGTAAAGTTTATATTGGTGCATGTATGTTTATATATATATATATATATATATATATATATATATATATATATATATATATATATAAATTTTGGCTACCCTTTAAGGGGGCACCTGACATCTAGGGCAAGAAAAACTGAAGAAAATATCGTTGGCTGCTTCTTTTATACCCCTGATGTCAGGGAAGGGGCGACAGCAGCCGACGCAGGACCCAAGACTTTGGAATTCAGGCCGACTGAAGGCAACCAGGATTACCCCAAATGTAATGACTGCAACAGTGAATACACTCGAACATCTACATTTATGGTAAGTGTACACAAATGTACTTTCTGTTCCACCTCGAATCCAAAGGCCTCAGATTAGAGCGTGCAAACTCAAACTCCTGAATTTACAGTCAGTCAGGTCATGTTCCCCAACTCTGCCCTCAAAACTGCTCTAAACCCCTTCAAGACACTCCAGGACTGATTCAGTTGCCTCCTCTAGGTCCTCCTGGAGTCTGTCAGATGTTGACATGGACAGGATGATGATGAGGTTCCTCAAAACTCAAATCTATATGGGGGTGTTGTCAGCTGCGGCCCCAGTCAGATCCATAAGTGTCCCTGCTACTTTGATCCAGGCTCCTTCTCCAATCCCACCAGTGACTTTGGAGTCGCGGAATCCTAGGTACCCGAGAGAGTCTGCTTTGGATCCGAGGAAGCTCCTTTCCTTGACTATGACAGCTGCCCTGATCATCTCTGCCCTGAGATCATCAGATCAGAGTGGGTCTCTGATCAGAGATGTCCGTGTCAAATCCAGGAGGAGGGATTCATTTCTGACTTTTTTGGATCTGTACCTTCCACTCAGTGCTTCGGCTCTCAACAGCTCATGTCTGATTCCGTCTGGAGACTACAGATCTGGGGTGATTCTCATCCATGCTTCTTCGGCTGCTTCGGCTTTGAGGGAGGTGGGAGGAGTTTCTCCTGGTCCATTGGCTTTCCAGATCGTGGAAAGGACTATCTCTGTTCACAGAGAACTGCCTTTTTTTGCCTCCGATCCTGCCCTTCGTCCTTCACTGAATCTGAGTACTGAGCCTGTCATCTCTGTCCAGGGTCAGCCTGCCTCAAGGAGCCTCCAAGTTCTTCCCCTGAGGAATCCCCCCTTTCTTTCAGTACCTTCCCTGAACACCCCACAGAGGAGTTCCTCAGAAGAAAATGTGCAAAAGGATGCAGATCGACTCCCCAATGGAGTAACTCACAGAAGATGCAGACTTTGATGAGGGAGAAAGATCGCCACTATCACCACCTGATGATGTTTGTTTTGGAGACATCTCTTGGAGATTCTTTGGCAGAAAGGTGGCCGGTCAGCCCAACCTCCTCGTCCTGAAGAGTCTGTGTTCTTGGATGCTCTCTGGGTGGGCCCGTTTACATTTTGGGTGACCCCCCTCAAGCGGACGACCTTATTGACTTAGTTTCCCGCCGGGCTTGGAAGGAGTTGGGCACTATCAAGCCAATCTCCAAACACTTGGACAGGTTTCTGACTCTCCCCCCCCCCCCTCAAAGACAGACTTCATTGGTCCAAGGGTCTCCCTGTTGATGCTATTGTTGTGGCAGCAGCCACCAAGAAGGATCTAGCTGAACTGAGCTCCTCTGCCCATCCACCAACCAGGGAGTTTCAAGCGATGGACGGGCTTAGTAAGTGCATTTACACCTCATCTACATTTGCGCTGAGATTCTTAAGTTGTCACATTTCACTCATTTGCAGGGAGATTTGGTCAAAGAGCTGTCCACCTCTTTTGCAGAGGCCATGTCAGACGAAGAATTCAAGAAAGCATCTCCTCAACTGGCTACTCTGGCTTCTGTAACTAACTCTTCCATGAGGCTCATCTCCCATTCATGGAGGGCGCCTCAAGAGCAGTCGGCTCAGGTACTGCAGTCAGATTTCATGCCTGGATGAGGCTTTATGACTTTGCAGAACCTTTCAAGATGTTCTTTGTCAATGCTACCTTCAGTGGCTCCTCCTTGTTTAGGCCATCCGTCAAAGAATTTCTTACCTGCAGAGAGCAGGAAGAAAAGACCCTGTCTGCCATTGATCAAGTTTTCTACCCCTCAGTGCACTTTTGCCAGAAATCAGTGAGGTGGTAAGAAGACTTGGTTTCAAAAATGTCAAGGTTCTTTTCAGGATCAGCGCTGGGATTCTTCCTTCAGAGGCAGAGGAGGAAGTTTCAGTGGTAGATGCTGCACCAGAGGCAGAGAGGGGGTCCACAAAATCAGGGCGTCAGAGAAGCTTTCTCTGACAAGTCCCATCAGTACTCCTGAAGTGCTGGCTGGCTGTCGTCTCTAGAGGCAGTCAGGAGGTGGTTGTTCTCTTCACCTAGATGCCTGGACTAATCTGACAGCAAATGCCCAAGTGCTAAGCATAATTTTCAGAGGTTATTACATTCCCTTTTCCCTTCCACCTCTGGTGGAAAAAAACTGTATTTGGACCTTCCCCTTCTTTTAATTGTCAAAAAAAAAAAAAATAGGGGACCTGAGATCCATTCTAGATCTGAGGCATCTAAATCAATATGTAAAGAAGTCAATGTTCCGGTTGGTTATGGTTCAGTGTATTCTACCACTGTTGCTCACGGATGATTGGATTAGCTTGACTGACCTTCAGGAAGCGTGCTATCACATCAAAATAGATAGACTCTCAAGAAGTCATTTGCGCTTCAGGCTGGGAACCAGTCATTACCAGTTCAGATCTCTGCCATTTGGACTCACCACAGCTCCCAGGGTGTTTACCAAATGCATGGCAGTAGTGATAGCTCACCTGAGACTGAAAGGATTTCAGATGTTTCCATATTTGGACAACTGGCTTCTAAACTGCCTCAACCTAGTGTCAACTGCTTCAGGCCAGGGACTGTTTGTTCCAGATCTTCAGCTGCCTGTGCATTACTGTCAGTCTTAACAAATCAAACCTGTCCCTCGTTCAGAGGTTGAAATTCATCAGTGCTTTTCTAGATACAATGCACCAGGTAGCTTATTTGTCTCTTCATTGTATAACATCCTTGAGAAACCAAGTACAGGGCATAATTTCTTTACTGTCTCAGTCAGCACAACTGATTCCTCAACTCTGGGCTCTGTGTCAGCTGCCATTGTCCTTGTTCCCCTGGCAAGATTTTTTTTATGCAAGTCCTCCAATGGACCTTGGCTGTTCAGTGGTCTATTCTTTACCAGCAGTTATCTTTCCTGTCAAGTTAACTCCAGTTGGCAGACCGCTCCAATGGTGGATTCACTCAGATGACCTGTTTCAGGCCAGGCCATTCCCTTTTCCTCCCCCCATCCCCCACAGCCACAGTGAACACGGACACTTCCCAACTAGGGTGGGGGCATTTTGAGGGAAAGATAGTCCAAGGCATGTGGTCTTCCTCGGACATCAGATTCCATATCAACGTCCTAGAGATGAGAGCAGTTCTAACGTTGCAAGCTTTTCAGGACAGCCTCCCCTGTGGGATGACTGCAATACACACCGGCAACATGTCAGTAGTCCAGTATATCAGCGAACAGGAAGAAAGTTGTTCTTACCTGTTATGCAGAGAGGCCCTGAGTGCCTGGGAGTGGGCAATGTCTTCAGACCACTTTCTAGTTGTAACACATAAACCAGTGTTCTACCAGACAAACACAGCAGGTCCATTCTGACCCCTCTTGAGTGTTCCCTCAGTCAGTCAGTGGCGAATCTGATTTTCAGCCGTTGGGGCTAATCTTGCTGTGACCTTTTCACTTCTCCCAAAAACAAGTGCAGCAAGTACTTTGCTCTGATTTCCCCCTCTAAGGGAGTCCCTGAGGGATGCTGTAGTTCACTATTGGCCCCCTGGTCTCCTTTATGCTTATCCCCCTCTACCATTGATCCCTAATTTTCTGGAGAAAGCCTGATGGCTGAAGAGTTCAGTAATCTTTATTGCCCCCTACTGGCCTCGTCAGATATGGTTCCCCTTTCTCTGGTCTCAATTTTTTTTTTTTTTTTTTTTTTTTTCTTTCTCCAAAAAAAAAAAAAAAGCTCAGCACTTGTCTTAAAAGCATCTTCTTTTCTGGCTTAGCACTTCTGTATTATACAAAGTCCCTCACTAGCGAACCCCCCCCCCCCCAGGAGTACCCACTTCCTTACTAAGTCCTCTCTCATTCAGTTACACCCCAAACCTCTTAATTTCCCTAGCATGTCGAAGGGCCAGATGCTGGCGTCCTCTCCTATCCAGTTGGTGAATCTGGGAATATTGAGGCAATGTTACAATTGCCTCATGTACACAGACAACCCTCTCCTCCTCCCACATAACACAAATACTTGCGAGATGCAGCTATTTAGCCAAACTGGAGGCTGAGCTCTCTCAACTCAGGACTGGCAAGACCAGACAGGAGGAGAAGGCAACTACACACACCACAAAACCAGTCTCACATAAAGCTATCACAACAATGAATCAAACACATAAACACACAAAGACATACTCGGAGGCTCTGAGCAAAAATTTACCTAAACAGCAGAGGCCTCCAAAGCAGACACCCAAGCAACCGCCACCTCATGACACACCACAGGCAACACATAAAACACAAAATCAGTCTGCAAAGCAGTCACAGCCCTTAAGGCCAAATACAACACCAAACATACTTGTCATAGGTGACTCCATAGTCAGACACACTGACGTCCCACTCACCAGGCTGAACAAGGAGAGGGTCACAGTAAGCTGCCTATCGGGCGCTAGAATCCGCCACATAACACAAGCACTCGGTCACTCCACAGCAAGTACAAATATGACACAGTCATTGTCCATGCTGGTGTGAACGACCTGAGACGTACCTCCCTGGACTACATGAAAAGAGACATAGAGGAGCTCTCTGATTATGTAGCCCAGGCAGGTATGACCCTGACCCTGAGCAGCATCCTTCCTTCACCAAGAATGATGCCACAACATAGAGACAAGATGATCAGCTTTAACAATTGGCTTAATTTCTGGTGTCATTCAAAGGGGATCCAGTGTCTGTCTGCCTGGGATGACATGCTTGACAAGCCATGCTGCTTCGCAAGGGACGGCTTGCACCTGTCACCCTTGGGATTCCGGATATTGGCTAAGGCTCTTGCCACCCCCATAGTACCTTTTTTAGGCAAGGCTCAAATTCTAAACCTACCACCCTAGAAAACAAAAATGGGAAGAAACTAAGGGTAATGCTGCTCAATGCCAGAAGTCTAAATCTCAAAATGCACGCACTCGAGGCCCTTCTCAGTATGGAGAACATCAGTGTCTGTGCTGTGACTGAAACCTGGTTCAAGGCTCTTGAGAGCACCCTGGCACTATCAGGTTTTACCTCATATCATGCGTTCCGGCCCCAAAACCTGGACCACACCACAAAAGGAGGGGGTGTATCCATATTCATCAAGGATACCCACACCTCCAGGTTGGTGTCAACGCACGAAGCATCAGAAACCATCCAGGTGCAATTAACCATAGGCAAAACTGCTCTACAATTTGTAGCATGCTACAGGCCACCCTCTCAAACTCAGGAACCCCACACAGCCTTCCTGAAGACACTGGAGGGTATAAATGTATCTCCAAACACTGTTATATTGGGTGACTTCAACTACCCGAATATAGACTGGGAACATTACTCAAGCCCAAACTTTCTAGCCCAAAGGTTCCTGGAGTTCATAAATTCAAATGCCATGGAACAACTAGTCACCGTTCCCACAAGAGGAGAAAATATACTAGATCTCATCATCACAAACATGGGGACAAAATGCTCCACACCGGAAGTATATCCCTCATTGGTGAGATCAAATCATAAACTAATCTCACTGGATATCCACATCCCGCCCCCACCCCAAACAAAAAAGACCACAGTGAAGAACTTCTCTAAAGCAAACTTCACACTACTCAAGACTGGTGTGGTATCCTTCAAGGCCCCCGAGCCAATGGAAACCACAACCCAAGCTGCGGAAGCCCTTACAAATGCCTTCTACGAACACCTCCAGGACTGCATGGATCAGGCAATCCCTAATAAAACCAAGACTCTTTCCACCAAGGGCAAACGTCCAGTCTGGTGGACCCCAGCCATAAACAAACTTTACAATAAGAGAAGAAAGCTGTTACATGATAGAGCAAAATCCATAAAAGAGAAGACACCTTTGATCATTATTAGTAAAAAAATACGAGCTCTCATAAAATCATCCAAGGCCAACTTTGAGAGAAAAATTGCCATAGATTCAAAACACAATCATAAGGCCTTCTTCAGCTATGTTAGAAACCTGGGTGGAAACTCCCAGATATGCTCAGAATTAGTCCAAAATGATACAAAAATCACTGAACCCACAGACATTGCCAACATACTGGCAGACAGGTTCAGTGCAAACTTCACCCCCCTCTCCCCCCCAAAAGGCGAGATAACTATCCCAGCGGAGTGCAGCCTCCCAGACATCTCCAATGCGCAGGTGAAAGCTGCTCTCTCTAAAGCTAAAAACACAGCATCAATGGGACCGGATGGTGTCCCCGGCTGTGTGCTACACGAACTCAATGAGGAACTAAACCCGCACATATTGCAGCTGTTTAATCTTAGCCTTACCACAGGATATGTGCCCAAGGAGTGGCGTACAGCAACTGTGGTCCCACTCCACAAAGGCGGTGCCTCTACGGACCCTGGTAATTACCGCCCCATAAGCTTAACAAGCCTGGTCTGCAAAGCTATGGAGAGGATCATAATGGAACTCATAAACAAAGACATAGGGGACTTGCAGACATTGGACCCAACCCAGTTTGGCTTTGTCAAGGGCAGATCATGCCTTTTGAACTTGGTCGACTTCTTCGAAACAGTCACCAAGGCCATTGATGAGGGAAAGGCAAGTCCATACAGCCTACCTTGACCTTGCAAAAGCTTTCGACACAATACCCCACTCGGGTATTATAGAGAAACTTACCAGCTTAAATGTAAACCCATATGTCACAAGATGGGTTGCAAACTAGCTAAAGGACAGAACCCACAGGGTTAGAGTAGCTGGCGCCATGTCAGACTCCAAGCCGGTCACAAGTGGTGTCCCACAGGGCTCAGTCCTTGGCCCCTGTTGTTCGGCATCTACTTCTCAGAAGTACAGGCTAACATAGGAGGACTATGGCTGACAAAGTTTGCAGATGACTGCAAACTGGGAGCCATAGTGGAAAGTACATCGGACACAGATATCCTTCAGAGGGGTCTCACGGAAACTGATAGCTGGTGCCAGAGCCATGGCCTGAAGTTAAATGCCAAAAAATGTATAGTCATACCCTTCGGGAAAAACAAGGTAACCCCAAGCTACCATATAGGTGGCAATCCACTAAGCACAGAAGGGTTATCAGGGACCTGGGGACCCAGGTTGACAGTGGCCTTTCTTTTGACACTCACATTGCTAAAGTGGTTAGAAAAACCTTCTACATTGCCCACCTGATCATGAAGGGATTCACATCCAGATCAAGTGAGCTCATTGTTCCCCTGTACTCTTCAGTTATCAGACCAATGATCAAGTACAATGCCCCATTCGGGATGTATCTCACCCGACACCTGCAACAATTGGAGCGACCCCAAAAGTTCCTCACCAAAAGGATAAAGGGACTCCAAAATCTGTCATATGCTGCCAGACTGAAGAAACTCCAGCTCTATTCAGTCGCATACCGTCTGCTCAGAGGTGACCTGTGCCTGACATACAAGGCCATGTCCAACCCGGAATTAATGGACATGCTCCACCTCAAAAAATCCAAATCTACCAGATCCACTAGAGCAAGCGACTTAAACCTTAGCACGGATATAAATAGGACATGCTGGAGGGATAGATTTGTCACCCAGAGACTCCCTATGTTGTGGAATAAAATCCCGGTCCATGTGAGGCAGAGCGCCTCGCTGGCTCTGTTCAAGAGAAATCTTGACCGGTGGATGGGAGATCGTAGGTTTACCCCGGGAATCATCTCTGTGTCACTGCTGGACAGAGGCACAACAAACTAATGGGCACAGTATTTTTTAACATAAGGGGTGGCGTAAGCCACAAAAACTCTGGGCTAGGCTTATAAATGCCTTAGGGCAGATAGCCTAGTATAAACCTATGAATCTAGAATCTGAAGTATCCCCCATGGATTCTGGAGCCCAGACAGGACCGTCTCTCTCGGCCATCAGGGAATCAACACAGACCAGTCTACTCACCATCAAACCGACCGCTTGGTATCTCCAATTCCAGTAATTCTACAAAGGTCCAAGCTTGCTTCCCAAAAAGCTTCTACTAAAAAAATTTACCAAAGCAAATAGAAAAGGTTTGGCATTTGGGCTTCCAAAGGGAATATCGATCCTTTCTCAGCCCCAATTTCAGCCATCCTTCTCTTTCTTTCTTCTGTCTTCAAGGAACGGGCTAGTTTTTCCACTATAAAAGTTCAGCTGGCAGCCATTTCAAATTTTCATACTGGAGATGTTTATGGCTCCCTTGCTATGTTTAAATTATGCAAAGCTTTCATGAAAAGCACTTTTCTGCTTAGATCCCCAATAAAAGATCCTACTCTGCCATGGGATCTAATTGTTATTTTTCAATGACTAACTCAGAAACCTTTTGAACCAGCAAATGATTGTGAAATGAAATTCCTTTCTTGGAAAACCATCTTTTTGGTAGCTTTCACATCAGCAAGAAGAATTTACGAACTTCGGGCTTCATCATTGATACTGCCTTAACATCATTTTTTATAAAGATAGAGTATCTCTCTGTACCAGTCCATCTTTTATGCCTAAGGTAGCCACAGAGACTAATATAAAGCTGGTCTATACAGTTGCCAGTCTCCTTTCCAGATTTTTCTAACAAGGGAGAATGTATTTAGCATCTGTTTGATGTTCATAGACAACCGCGGTTCTACCTTCATAGAATAAAACAGTGCAGATAGTCTGACCAACTATTTGATTCTTTGTCACCAAACATTCTAGGTCAAGCAGTCTCCAAAGTTACATTGGCTAAATGGATTACTGACTGTATTTCACTAATTTATTCAAAAAGTGGTTTGAATTTGCCAAGCCCTCCTAAAGCCCATTCTACTAGATCTGTGGCTATATCATCTGTTTTCTCCTCCAGAGCATCGATCAATGATATTTGTGCTGCAGCCACTTGGTCAAAAACTCATACATTTATGACACATTATATATGGGACATTGTCTCCAGAAGTAGAGCTTTTTTTGGTTCAGCAGTAGTCTGGCTTATCCTTCCTTGAGACACCCAAGAATAACGTGGCTGGAGACTCTGACCCAGTAGTGAGGAAGAATGAAAAAGACAATATCAGATTTAGAAGTTATGTGCTTACCATAACTTGGCATCTATGTTGTCCATTTTCATTCTTCCTCACCATTCCTTCCAGCTGTCACCCAACCTATTGGCTCCTAGAGGGACCTATTGGATTTATAGGAACTTTTATGTTCCTGGTTTGATCCTCTGATTTCTTTTTGTCTATTATGTCTGTCTGTTCGGTAGGCAATAAGGTAGCAAACTTGATCTGAGGAAGCTACAGAGTGCGTACAGCATTATGGGTGGAGGGAGGAGCTCGAGACTAGGATCCAAGTCTAAAAAATGCGGCGAGTCAGATCTGAATGTCAGATCCATAACCCAATAGTAAGGACAACACAGGTACCAAGTTATGCTAAGTGCATAACTTCTAATCTTACTGCTTGTGTCTTGCTAATCTTACTGCTTGTGTCTTGCTAGCTGTATCCATAGGCAGGAGCTTCCAGTTTATCAGTTTTTGTATTACCTTTTGTTTAGTCTCTTCCCACATATCCTTAGGTGCCATAACAGAATCACTTTAAACCATACTCCTAAGTACTTCGTTTTATTATGTCCCCATTAATATGGTGGTTGCTGGACCAATTCATGTGTGGGTGCATAGTGTATAGCTATAGCCTTAGTATTTCTTCAGTAATTGTATGTCCTGAAAAAAAAACAGAACAGTCTCAGAATATTCCACAACACAGATGTCCTTTTTTGCTTACATCAGGTATAATATATCATCATCTGCAAATAAAGCCAGTTTTACTTGAACATCATACCAGTTATATCCTTGAATTTCTGAATCTCTTATTTTCTTTGCCAGTGGATCCAAATGTAATGCAAATAACAAGGGAGAAAGAGGACAGCCCTGCCTGGTTCCTCTGTTAAGACACAGCTTGTCAGAGAAGAACCCTCCACTTTGAATTTTGCCTCCAATCACTCATATACCCTTCTAATTAACCTTATTATTGTGTCAGAAAATGCAAATGCTTCATTGCCCTGCTCATAAAATCACAGCTTGCTCTGTGGAATGCTTTCTCTGCATCAAGACCCACCAATAGCAGCAGTATTTTCTTAAATTCTGCTTCCCTCTGGATCATCATTGTTTTATTAATGTCATATGTTTGCCTCCCTCCACAAAACCGCATTAGTCAATATCTGTCAATTTTGTCATCCTCTTTGTCAATCTTTTAGCCATTGTAGACATAAGCACTTTATAATTATGGTTTAGAATTGAAATGGGCCTGTATGAAGCTGGATCAGACGTGTCTTTGCTGTCTTTAGGTATTATAGCCCCCACATATTTTTTTCTAGGATGGTGGTGCCTCTCCTCCTTTTAAAATACTGTTAAAACCTTCCAGATCTTTATCACTTTCTTCCCTCCTGACTTCCAACAGAATATCATCTATTCCATTGGGTATACATCACCATTTTTTATCAAATCTGTCTTTAATTGTTAGTTGTTGAGCCTAGTCTGCCTCTAGCCTTGGCGTATTTAAGTCTTCCATAATTTTTTTCATGTGCTTTTTATGGGTTTTTTTGTACATGCAACATTTCATAAAAGTTCTGAAATATCTCTAATTCATGTACAGAATCTCTGGTTATTTTTCTTGGCAACAACCCTTTCTACTTTTCTGTTGCTTTAGTTGTGCCAGATGTTTTTGTGCTCTGGAGTTATCATCAAAAAATAGTTTCTTAACAGCAATCTTTCTAAAACTGTGCTTTATATCCAGGTACTCCCTTTTTTTCTCTTTAGCACTCTGCAGCTATGCCTCTTGTGTGAGATTCCCCTTATTCTGCAAGTCTTTAACCTTTGTCAGCCCCATTAAATAATGTTTACTTCTTAACCATTTCTCTGTTTCTTTTATTTCCACCCTATTTTTAAACTCCACTTTAATTTTATTTTGTCCAGCTCCCTAGCTATGTTTTCAAAAGCAATTTATGTCTTTTCTAATAACTCCCAAATAATTTCCACTACCCATTCTGTAATTTAGCTCTTTTTAGCAGATAGGTGGGGAAGCACAAGCTTCTCATTTTTATTTTATTACCCTGCATTTTTATTGTATTTGTAATCATCACATGATATGAAATAGTTGTTGAATGCATATCAAAACTTTCAGTTAAATGCATATGATCCTGTGAAGTATAAATTTTGTCTAGCCTAGCCCAGTTTTTGTACCTTGGGGAATAACATGCAAATTCTCTCCAACCTCCTCTTACTGAATTCACATCTTCCATACCAAATATTTTGTTTTCCAAAATCTACCCTGTTTTGTTATAATTCCCTTGTAGGGCCCCCAAGATGCATCCTCTCTGTTGCAAATCAAGTTCCAGGGCCCATCTGTAAGTGGTATTCCCTGCTGAAAGCTGATTATTTCTCCCAGAATTTTCTTAAGCTTCATTGTAGCAGTTTTAGGTGGAATATGAATTCATGCCAGCGTAGTAGTCTTCCCTTGCCAGTAGACCCTTATTACTACAGATCCACCATTATTATCTTCCCCCCTCTTCTACCACTGTTGGTGCTCTTCTTGCACTTAATATAAGTACATCCCTTTTTCTTTCTCCCGGATATTCCGCTGAATAACCATTCTGAAATTTCACATGCTCACTTCTTTCCAGATATGTCTCCTGTAATATAACTGTTTGTACTCTGCATTATATAATGTAGTTCACTATTTTGTCTTTTTTTTTTGTACATGTCTTTGAGACCATTCACATTTAAAGGTAATATAGAAAGTGCTATTGTGATAAGTTGTTATTCCCACCTGTTATGTATAACAGTATTTTTTAAATGTCTAGTTTCAGCTTTTTTGTTGCATACATAAACTAATGTTTGTCAGGTTGTTCTTTTATACAATTCTTTCTTGGCATATGCATTTGAACCTGTTTCACTTTTTACAAAATATTTTATTTTAATGAAAACCTTCAAAAAACAAAAATACCAGAAAACCCCCAAAACCTATTAACTTAAAACTAACGCACAAAGCTATGTACATCTTCAAGTAATGAAGTTTAACCCTCGTAATAAGAACACAACCACACTCACAGGCCTGAATTAACCTGTAATGAAGGTAATACATGCTAGGATACATGATGCACCCTGTGCTTAAACTTCCACTAAATGCTGTCTGTTTTTTTCTTATGTTTATAGACTCAAAGGTTGATGTAGGCTAATGGCACAAGAGCCTTTTCAAGCCTAGTCAATAGTACCAGGGATATGAAAATATTATATTTTAATTCCCCAGCTATGGGATGGGGTAGTATCAGGATAGTGTGTCTTTGGGTGTTGGAGCCCTGAGTCATTTTACAGACTGCTTCTGTCCATAAAAGAAATGGGCAGTACCCCAGGAGTGAATTTATGGTCCCCCATCCATTTAATCATATTCTTTTTGAATGAGGAACAGACTTTGTTTCTCGAAGATGGGAGGTCTATTGTATAGATAAGGTAGCCTTTGGGATACAAATCTGTCTCTCCAGCAAGTTCTGTTAGAGTCACAAGTAAGGTTCAGGTCCATGGAACGAGTAACCCTTGTATAATTTTTCTTGCACATGTGTAATATTTTCATCAGGGCTGAATCAGAAAATGCCTTGTAGTTAGGTATATGTCCCCTCTCAATAAACAGTATGAGACAGAAGAAAGGAATAGGGCCTTTAGTTGGTCTGCATAAGACATGTGCCTTACACTTTGTACATTTTAGTGAGAAATCTCTGTGGCAGCTCCAGTTGGTGTAAGTGCCTGGTTAGGTACATGCAGAAGGGAGCATTTTACTCGATTATGGGCCTGATGATGGCCAAGTACAGTGGCACTATGACTTCCTTTGATCTTGATGACATGCCTTTACTTATAAGTTGAGCCACACAGAGGGATTTCCTCATTACTGTAGCTACTTGGTGGTCAAAGTTTAAGTTGCTATCTGTGTTCCTAGGTCCCTCACTACTGGGTGTACTTTTAGGGGAGCGTTGTTATAATTTGCAGGAATATCTGATTTACTGAAGGGTATGATTGCGCATTTTTTAGCATTTAGTCTCAGACCATGGTTTTATACGAAAAATGCCACAGCAACCTTGGTCAAACAGAAAAAGTGCCTAAACGCAAGTTTATTATTATCAAAAAATCCAGCGTTTTCGCCACAAGCCTCTTGTGGCTTCATCAGAGTTAACACATGAAAGTATACATAACCTGCCTTAAATACTTTTTAGGCAGGAAGTGACATATTTAATTACACCATTTTAAAATCTTTTCAAGAAAAATTTTTTATATTTTTATTTTACTTTTATGTTCATTATTATCCCTTTGATATGTGTCTTTATGGTGCAATCATTAGTAGTTTCAGGGAAACATTTGTTTTATCTTTCAATTTTCAGTTTTTAATAATAATATGTGTTCTAGTTAGATTTTATGTTTTTAAAAAATTTTTCTTGAAAAGATTTTAAAATGGTGTAATTAAATATGTCACTTCCTGCCTAAAAAGTATTTAAGGCAGGTTATGTATACTTTCATGTGTTAACTCTGATGAAGCCACAAGAGGCTTGTGGCGAAAACGCTGGATTTTTTGATAATAATAAACTTGCGTTTAGGCACTTTTTCTGTTTGACCAAGGTTGCTGTGGCATTTTTCGTATTTTACCAGTTTGATTCCTGTTTTGGTATTTGTCAGACCATGGTTTTAACACCAGTCGTTTGTCATTTTTAGATCTGTTTGTAGGATGTCAACATCGTTTGGGAATTCAGTGATTGCTCCCAGCTTAGTTTTTAGCGAATTTGATGAGCCAGAGGCCCCCAACATTGGTTTTCATTTCAGAGAAGTATATACCAAACAGGAGGGGTCCCAACACAGAGGTTTCTTAGAAGCGGATTCACATATCTGGACAACATGTGTCCTGTCTTTGAGCCAGTTGGCTGTCTATGTGACACCGTAGGGGTGTATTCCTACCACTGTAAGTTTACCTATGATCCCCCGAGAATGGGATTGTGTTGAAAGCTTTGGACAGTTCTTGATAAGAGGTGTGTATGGTTTTACCCTTTTCCATGGCCCTGGTGACTTTCTCAAAGATATCTACCCAGTTGAACAGGCAAGACTTCACTTTAACAAAGCCATATTGGGTCTAGTCTAGGTTTTGGAGAGTTCCTGTGTAGTTATTGATCAGGTCCATGATAATTCTCTCTATGGCCGTACAGATAAGACTGGTCAAGCTTATGGGTCTGTAGTTCCCTGAGTCAGTTAATGGGCCTGTCATGTAGAGGGGTGACTGTTGCAGTCCTCCATTCTTCTGAGAAAAAGCCCAACTGGAGGCTGTGGTTAAAGAGGATTTCTACTTGCTCTGATATATTCTGTGTAAGCCAGTTAGGAAGCATCCTGGAATGTTGTTGGGATCCATGGAAATCATTTTTGACTTTAGTGAGTGTAGTAAGGACTTGTTCCCTCATAATGAGTGGTAAGGGGGTGGTTGTAGATATTTCTTTTGGTGTGGTAAGAGGTGATGGGAGTCGAAGTTTGAACTGAACTTGTTGGCCAGCAGGTTTTCTGTAGTTAAAGGCTGGATGCAGGTGTTGCCATTCATGATAAACTCTGCACATTTCTGAGCGTTTCCCCTGAGGTTACAAACATAACTTTAAAAAAGCCTTACGATTATCTTTCACGTGGGAGGCAAAGTTTGCCTTGGCAGATTTGACCAGCTCTGTAATTTGTTTGTTTAGACTGGTGAGTGTCTTTTTGCACTGTTCTGTCTGTTCTTTTTTGGCATTGGAGAGGATTTTGTTTTTCCTTTTGTTGAATAGCCCAGTAGTCATAGGTTTGACTCTGACAGCTACTGCCTTCTCTATGCAGCTATGAATGTGGGTGTACAGTGCTTTTGTGTAGAGCTCAGAGTAAGCCTCAGTGTCATCCGGGTTCGAAGGGGCTTGGACGTTTTATAAGCTGTCACTTAGTTTGAGGTAAATGGGCTTAGCAAAGTTCTTAACAGGTTTGAAGTTTGATAGGGGTTCTAGGTTAGTTTTAATACTAAGGGAGATCATTTTGTGGTCAGATCTTACCAGGAAGGAGTTAATGCATGGGAGGGAGCAGGATCCCCCCATGTTTGTGAGCACTAGGTCTAGGATATTTGTACCTTGAGTTGGAGACCTAACTAGTTGCTGAAGAGTGTATGAGTTGAAGAAGTTCAGAAACCTCTAAGCAGGTGAATTATGGGTTGTGTAAGTCTCCCAGTTTATGAAGGGGTAGTTGAATGGGGTAGTTGAAGTCATCCATAAGTATGTTGTTAGACTGAATGTTAAGAGATTCTACTAGATTTATGTAGGAGGTGTGTTTTTCCAGACACATTAGGGGATCTGTAGCTAGCAAGGATATGATAGGGGGTCTCACCTATGGTTATTTGGTCATGGAACGGTTCAAATAAGTCATGTTGTTGGACCAGTCTAGCAGTGTACTTCTCCTTTATGAACAGTGAGACACCTCCTCCTTTTGTTTCATCCTGAGCTGAGTGGGGATCAAAATGTCTAAATGGTGGTGTATCTTTTGATAGCCGGGGTACTTTCTATGGTTCTGAACCATGTTTCTGTGATTGCACATATGTCTGCATCCTGCAAGATAAGGGATGCTTCCAGGAAGTGCATTTTTTTTTTTATTTAAACTCAGTGTTGAGCAGCAGTACCCTTAGGTAGTCATAATTGTTACTTTGGAGCGTTTGACAACTTGGCACAGCCTAAAAAGTCACTATGGGGATAGATAAAAGTTTTTGCCAGTATCCGGAAGCCAAGTGTTCACTAGTGCAAACCGTCTCTGACAAAGCACCATGGTTTGTCAATCGTGTCTTCCCAGGTGGACAGATATTGAATCCCCTTGTTGTGACACCAGAAACAAAGCTAATTGTTGAATCACTCATTTTTTGCTGGTACTGTGGCATCATCATTGGTAAAGGTAGGATGCTACTCAAGGCTATATTCATACCCGCCTGGGACACGCATTCAGAGAGCTCCATCATGTCTCTTCATATAGTCCAGTGAGGTAGCATTAGGCTGTTTTCACTGACATGGATTATGACCATGCCATACTGGTACTTGTGGTTTAAAGACCTAAGTGCATGCATGATCTGGTGGATCCTGACTGCAGACAGCTCACTGTGATCTTCTTGTTTAGCCTGGTAAAATGGACATCAGTTTGTCTTGCATGGAATCCCCAATAACTAGAATGTTTGGCTGTGCAATGTCTTGCCTTATGGGCTACTATGATTTTTAGTGTTCTATGAGGTGCTGTCTTTATTGAGTGTGCGTAGGGCCATTGAGAGATGCTTTTAGGAGATTTTTGAGGTTTCGATAGATTACAAGTGAGTTCCTCCTTATATGTGGGTCTGTGTATTTGTTCCTTAGTGTTGGTAGTGAGTGTTTTGGGTGTAACGCTAACAACCTGGTTTGCATTTTTTGTGTGTTTGTGAGAGCTTTGCCTCCAGTGATATTGTGCATCTATCTCTCTCACACACTGTATTGTCTGTTCTAAAATTAAATGGTTGTCAGAAAACATGAGGCAGTTATTACACTGCCTTAGGATGCCCATATCCATCAGGCCAGAAACAGAGATTACAGGGAAGCACCTATCCATTATACCAGATCCTTAGTAGATGGGAAGGAGTAGGGGAAAGTCACTTAAAGGTCTAAGTGAGAGTGTTTAGTAGCATACTAGTAGATTATGTGCAATGGTGCTGCCCTCTGCACAAGCTGGTAGCTCTTCCAGGAGCTGTGAACAGTGGGAGACTATGCAGAGCATTTCCTGTAGAGAATTTTAAACTGTAGAGGTTTGCTTGTATACAAGGCATGGATAACCATGTTTGCTTTGTGTGCAAACGTGAGGTTTTTATACCAGCAGGATGAAAGACCTTTACACAGTTAAGCCCTCAGGCCAATCAGAGAAACACACAATAATCCTTCCACCAGTAGTTCCTAACTCAGATGGGTTGAACCAGCCTTCTGCTCCCACCAGAGTGCAAAAAAACCCTCTTAATTTAAAACTAACTGGTTTTGAGCTCAGGTGCAGTAACAAATGTTTTACAACAAAGTGCAGAATTTCTGCACTATCAGGAATTTTGGAAATAAGTTCACAAACCCTGAAAAATGTTCACCAATACAGGAAAAAAGTGAGCAAACATAGGAGAACTTCTACAAACACAAAAACTTTGCAAAACGTAGAAATACTTTGGCAAACTCAGAGCACCTTTTGCAGTATCAGAGAGGAGGTTAAGAAATATCAGAATACTGTTAAAATAACCTAAGAGCAGTACAGTAACAAACAGGTGACATGTCTTTAACATGTGCAGGCTGAAAAACAGTGGTAAATTCAACAAAATCAATAAGTGCAGCACAGCAGTGTTAAATAGCACTGAGGTAGAGCAAGTGCAAGAAAAAAAAAGTACTTGTATCAGCTTTGCAGGTCCAGATGATTTTAGAAACAATCAAGTATTGTCACTCTTCTCTCTCAAATGAAGTAAACTTAAATGCTTTTAGAAAATATTATCTTGTAGACATTGAAAGAAAGAAGCATTTTGTTTTTTATTGCCCCCTTATCAGATTGTCTCCATAAAAACATGAGAATCATACAGTCGTGTTCCACTGCACATATTGTACTGTAAACATTTATGTGCTAGAGGGCACATTATTCAGTATTCAGTACTCTTCTATTTGTTTGCTTCCCCTTAAAACTTATTAAATCAAGAAAAGAAAAGGGCCTTAATCTAGTTGTTTCACTGTGCAAAAATAAGAAAAGGCGAATCAGTTTTACTTGTATCATGCTCTTTTGCCCAGGCTTTCTATTGTGTTTACATTGCAGTGCTTACATTTCTTAAAACTGAGCAAGAAGAGAGAAGGAAAAAATAAGGGCACCTGTTTACTTTAGTATCCTGTTACACCAAAATTAGCTAAAAAAGTGTAACTTTATAGCATGCAGTGTATGCCATGTATTATAAAAATACAGTTAAGAACAAAATTGTGTTTTACTTACAGTGAACTCTTCCTGTTCCCCCTCTCCTAAGTCCTCTTCCAAACATTCATGCCATGAAGTAGGGCCTATGCTTTGGAGTCCCCTACAAGTTTAACAAAGTCAAAAAGTCCAATATTTCCAGGTTTTCTTATGTCATGCTTCACAAATGTAATTAATGTTTTGTAATACCACATGTATTCATCAGTTTTCATTTTTAAAGATAAACACAATAGTCAGACACTGTTCATAAGACATGCCAGCAACAACTTGCTCAGCAGTCCACAGGATTTCAGAGGCAGATAGAAGTACTTCCAGCAGCTTCTGAATGAAGAAAACTCCACAGAAGCTGTACTGCCTCAGATAGAGCGTACAGTGAAAGAGGAAGAGGAGCCCACCATAGAAGAACAGCACTAAGGAAAATTAAGTCAGGGAAGGCAGCAGGCCCAGATGAGGTCACAGCAGATGTGATAAAGATGCTCGATGAGATGGCTCCTGAGGGTACACACAGCAGTGTGAAGAGAAAGGCATATCCCAGATGACTGGAGAATAAGCATACTAGTGCCAATGTTCAAAAACAAAGGGGACATTCATAACTGTGAGCAGTACAGAGGTATCAAACTACTGTCATATTGCATGAAAGTTCTGGAGAGGGTGATTGATAAATGAGTATGTAGAGTAGTAGAAAGTAAGATGGGATATGAGCAGTTTGATTTCTGATGAGTTTTCAGCACACCTGACCTGATGTCTGCAGTGAGTTGAAACTATAAATGAAGAAAGAGTCCAGCTGGACATTCCTAGACTTGGAAAAAGCATATGACAAGGTCCCAAGATAATTGATTTGGGACGTGCTGTGGTAGTTCATAGTCTCAGAAACATTGGGAGAATTAGTGCAAGTTATGTACAAGGATCCAAGGACTCAAGTATGAACGGTGTTGGTCTCACACTGGGATTCCCAGTGGGAGTGGGTTTGCACCACGGTTCAGCTCTGAACCTACTGCTGTTGATACAGGTGATGGACTGCATTAGCAAACAGATTGGAGGAGACAGATAAAGTTGCTGTATGCAGAAGATGTGGCATTGCAGGCACACACTGAGCAAGAACTTCAGCAAAGGAGAAGGCACCTGGATGAAACTGCGTACTTGTAAGACAGTTGTAATGGCAGCAAATGGTGGAGTTCGGAAGAAACTGAGAATTGCAATAGAGGGGAAAATAGTGAAACAGGTTAACAACTTCATATATCAAGGAAGGGGTAGTTGAGGAAAAGGGAAGTCGGAGTGAGGAGGTCAAAGCTAGAATTAGAGGGGCTGCAGCCAACTGACACATAGTAAGAGGTGTAGTGTATGACAGAAAAATGCCAATGAACCTGAAAAGTAAGGTGTACCAAAAGGTTTACTACTGAAATTCCGAATTCGCTTTGGTGAACCATTCAGAATATTGACCCAAAATGCTGAATTTGGAATTTCAAAACAGCAACCAAGGCAAAAATGAATACATCGACATCTGTAGTTCAATGTATTCGACATAGCAGAAGGTGATGCCAATCAGCTCCTGCTATGCACATTAATGTATTGTTCCACTCTACAGTCAACGGTACATTAATTTTATTATTTTGCACCCCCCACACCCCCTGCACATTAAATATACCAACTCTGAGATCGCACTACAGTGAGGAAATGGGATAATTCCCTGTTCTTCACTGAACCGTGAACTCCCTGCACAGTGTTGAACCCAAATACTCGAACTACACTACGTGTTAGCTGTAGTGTAGTCGATACATTTTGGTTCGACATTCTGCAGACATGAAAACTGCCATTCAACCACATGCCAGTTGACCAATGCAGTTTCCAAGTTTTGAATGTAAACTGTATCAAACATTGGTGCAACCAGTACTACTGTAAGGTACAGGAACCTGGGCTTAAAGGCAGATCAGTTGAGGAAGCTAGAGGTGATAGAGATGGGAGTGCCTGAGACAGGTGGTAGGATGCATACTGTGGGACAGACAAAGAAATGAGGACATAAGAGTCAGTAGCCAAAGTAGCTCCAGTTGCAAAAAAATTCAAAGAGAACAGATTGCAGTAGTTTAAGCACAAATGCAGAAAAGCAGAAGACGACCTAGTGAAGATGATTTGAGACGGACAGAAGGCAGGAGGAAACAAGGGCATCCAGCAGAGAGGTGGATGAGTTATGTGGGAGAAGATCTGCGATAGTTAGGCACAAGTATCAAAGAAGGCAGGAGAGTGGCATTGGAGAGAGACGGTGACAGTTGACACGACTATCCAACCCATTGTCGAAAATGGGGAAAAGGACTCGATGATTATTTATTCACTAATTTCCAAGTTGCTGATTTTCTTCCTGTTGATATCCCTCTCCCAGTCGCTGGTTCATTTCCAGTGTACTCCCGGTTCTTTTAGTCAACTCTTGTGCTTTTTTCTCTCTCTCCAGCATTTTTCTTTGGAACATTGGAAAACATTGTACTGGCATAGTCTCTGTATGAGCTTTATCAGAATAGTAAGAAGCAGAATCCCCTTTTGTTTGATGATTCACTTTTTGTGGGACAAACTTTTGTATTTTCTCCTTAGGATGTTCTGCATCAAAGAATGATTTTTACACTCCAGGAAAAAAGTATTCTGAAAAGAGCTGGATACAGTGACTTGAATCTCACACCTGCTTCTCAACATTCCCTGATTGATGGAGTGAATTGACACCTGTTTTGCCTGGTGTACACTAAGTAATAATTTTCCACAAACCCTCTACTGTCTCCCACTCAGTACTTTATCCTAATGCAACATTTTTGTCAGAATCAGCTATTTATTCTGGTAGGATTGCATCTTTACTATTTAAGATGTGGGTTGCTTTCGCTTGGCCAGGATTGGGACATACACAGAATATGTGCCCTTTCAATTAACTACTTCTGCTGTAGAATACCACTCCAGTTGCTTATTTTTTGCTTTCATAAAATTAATACAGTCTGATCCTTCTAGTTTCTCTGGTACAGTTGAACATTTCAGTTTTCCCCTATGTGCTCTGTACTCTAATTCTACCATTTATTGAAACCTCTACTCTTGAGCAGTCTCATACTCAGCCAGCCTTTTCTTTATGTTGACCGCTGATTTTTGCAGTTTTACCAGCTCATTTGAATATCTGTTTAAATCTTCATCCAATTTTTCAGCCTTTTGTTTGAATCGATATATCCCTTCAGTGTTTCATTTATTGTAATCAGCTCTATGAGCACATTTAACTTATTTTTTTCCTGTAGATTACTGGAAGTCATGTATTGCACCAAAGCTGGAGCTTGATCTGCTTTTTACTGAACAGCTACAGGATTCTTCCCAGTCAGTGTTTTCTTCTCACATTTTGTGGTTGATTTTCTTTCAGGTTCTCTCTCTGTTTTTTTTTTTTTCTGGTACCCAGGCAGTGCAGTTATTGCCAGTTACTGAAATTTACCCAAAAAGACAAATTTGCTGGCTCTCTTATCTGAGTTTTTGTTTTCACACTAGGAAAACTGAAATTAAACTGTTATTCAGTGTGCAGCTGTCTTGGAAGTCTGGCATGAAACAAATATTATGCACTCACCATATTGCTAGATCTGAATGACCTGCAGTCTGGATTTCTTAATACAACTAAGTATTTCTTTCATTTTTGTCTATACCTGTGAGACCATTGACATTCCAAGATAATGTGGAATGTGTCCCATTAAGAAGTCATTCCCACCTATTATGTATGGCAACTTTTTAAAGGTCTAATTCTAGCTTTTGTAATATCTGCATCCAATAATGTTTGACAGGTTAATCCTTTATAGTTTTTTTAATCAGAATTGGAACCTATGTCAGATTTTGCAAAACTTTTTGTTTTAATTAACACCTCAAAAAACACTCCCATAACCTATTAACGTAATACAAATGCACATAACTGTGTCATTTTCAAATGTTTAACCCTCCTAATAGGAATATGTGTGCCAAATATACAGCTGCTAAAGCAAGACCCTAGGTTATTCATGGTAAGATGCATGTGATTACCTGTGTTTCTACTTACATTAATTGGTGTCTGTTCTTTTTTTATTTGTATTGCCCCTCCCTTAGATGTGAAAACTACTTGCATGCTTTTTGGAAATCTTTAACTTTTAGCCTTGAAGAAACCAGTGTATTGCCCTATTTATTATCAGCTTGCCTCCATGGAAAAGTAAGAAAAAAATATTCCTCTGTTGCAGCCTTAAAGACGAGCTAAAACCTTTGTTGCTAAAGGACAACTTTTCATTATACTCTGTGTTTTCATATTTACTTGTTTCCACTTAGAATTTGTTATTAGATTAAGACAGGGGTCTTAATCCAGATATTCACCTATGCAAAAGTAAGGGAAAGCATATGAGCTGTACATAGATTATGATGTGCAGATGTTCTTTGTGTTTCACTGTTGCAGTCATTATATTTGGGGTAATCTGCTTGCAGGTTGCTCTCAGTCGGCCTGATTAACAAAGTCTTGGGTCCTGCGTCGGTTGCTGTCCCTTCTTCCATGACGTCAGGTCATCAGGGGTATAAAACATGCAGCCAATGTCATTACATCAGTCTTTCTTGCCATGTAATGCCTGAAGCAGAAGCAGTTCGCAAGTGCCGGTTGGCCGCCTCCTGAAATTTTCGTTTTCGAGTTTCAGAACCGAAGTCTTCAACTTAAAGGTAAGTACCCCATTGGCGAAACTTTTTCTTGCTCCTTCCCGATGTCAGTAAAAGTTAGTAAATGCATTACTTGTGGAAAGCAAATACCTCATAAAGAATTTCATTCGTACTGTATTCCTTGCCTAGGCTCTGACCACGACGTACCTTGTTGTCGGTTTTGTGCTTTGTATAATCAGTGCACTATACGTTGTCGATATATTTTTGCCTCTAAATATTTCGGTTCTCGGTTTAATTATCCAGAAATGTCGGTTAGCCATTTGACTACCGGGATTCTGAAAAAACTCAGATAAAGACATAGACAGGCCGCTGAGGTCCAAAACTGCCGACGACGCTTCTCCTAAGCCAGTCGCCAGTTCGCCAGTACTCAGTGAGGTGCTTTCGCAGCCTCTGATACCTGCTACTTCTGATTCACAGGCCTCTACTGAGACCCATTCGGAGTCCGGTATGCCACGAGATACTTCAACTATGGAACCCACGGATGTCTCTACCTTGGATGGGTCTGGAGCCACTGTGCAGGCACCGGCTTCTGAGGGTGTATTCAGGCCTACAGACTTGCATATTAAATCGACACCTTTTTCATTACTAAGGCCTAGGTTCATAGGTTTGTACTAGGCTATTGGCCCTAGGGCCTATGCAAGCCTAGCCATAACAATTCCCTGGATATTTCTTTCCACAATATTTACTTCTCTGGACCCCTGTCTAGCAGAGCAACTGACATGATCCCCGGGGTGAATTTCCTATCTCCCATCTAATCATCAAGGTTCCTTTTGAAGAGGGCCAATGAGGCCGCTATGCTTGACATGTATGGGCAGTCTATTCCAGTGAATGGGGAGTTTCTGGGTCAGGAACCTATCCCTCCAGCATGTTTTATTCATTGTGATGACAAGGTTTAGATCCGTGGAGCGTGTGGCTCTGAGGGATTGGGATTTCTTTAAGTGGAGCATATCCAACAGCTCAGGGTTTGACATGGCCTTGTCTGTTAAGCAGAGATCGCCTCTGAGTAGACGATATACCAGAGTATAGCTGGAGTTTTTTTAGGCGGCCAGCATATGGCATCTGCTTTAGGCCTGTGATTCTTTTAGTGAGGTATTTCTATGGCCTTTCCAGCTGTTGCAGATGTCTTGTGAGGTACATACCAAACAGGGCATTATACTCTATAATGGGTCTAATGAGGGATGAGTACAGTGGGACAATGACCTCCTTTTTTCTGGATGAAAAGCCCTTAGTGATGAGGTGTGCCACATAGAAGGATTTCCTGACTTGTTGTGGCGATGTGGTTATCGAATGTGAGACCACTGTCCACCTGTCTGTCATCTCACTTTCGATGTTTAGTGTCCTGCCACCTATGTGGTAATTCATGGGTACATGTTTTTTTTCCAAAGGGAATAACTATACATTTCTTGGCATTAAGCTTGAGCCCATGGCTCTGGCACCAGGCATCTGTTTCTGTAAGGCCCTTTTGTAGAATATCCACATAATTTGGGGATTCAATAATGGCTCCCAGTTTGCAGTCATCTGCGAACTTTGTTAGCCAGAGTCCCTTAGTGTTGGCTTGTACTTCAGAGAAGTAGATGCCAAACAAGAGTGGTCCCAGGACTGAACTCTGAGGTACTTCAGTTGTCACTTGTCTGGAGCTGGATTTGGAGTCAGCTACTTTTACAGTCTGGGTTCTGTCAGTAAGCCAGTTGGCAACCCATCGAGTGACGTAGGGATTTATGCCCAGCTTAGTAAGTTTATCTATGATTCCAGAGTGGGAGATGGTGTCGAAGGCCTTGGCGAGGTCCAGATAGGCTGTGTGGACTGCCTTACCCTCACCCACAGCTCTGGAGAATGATTCAAAGAAGTCATTCAGATTCAGGAGACAAGCTCGGCCCTTCACAAACCCATGCTGGGTGAGGTCCAGTGTTTGAAGGTTGCCAATGTCTTTGTTTATAAGTTCCATGGTAATGCGTTCCATGCCCTTGCAGATCAGGCTTGTCAGATTGATGGGACGGTAGTTCCCGGTATCCAAGGTGGATCCTCCCTTGTGAAGCGGGATAACTGTAGCTGTGCGCCACTCAGTGGGCACGAAGCCTGAGGTGAGGCTATGATTAAACATGACACTTAGGTGAGGTGCCAGTTCATTTTGTAGTTCATGTAGTACACAGCCTGGGATGTCATCTGGTCCCATGGATGCTGTTGTCTTAGCTTTGGAGAGTGTGGTTTCTACCTGTGTGGCTGTGATTATCGGAATTTGGCAATCTTTTGGTATTGAGATGGGCCCTTTAGGGGGTGGGGGTGGGGTGAAGGCACTAAATCGATCTGCCAGGATATTGGCAATATCCTTGCGATCAGTATATTTAATGCCATTCTGTTGTAGCTCAGAGCATATCTGAGCATTGCCAGTTAGATTCTTGACATAACTATAGAATGACTTGTAGTTGTCTTTGGAATCTTTGGCAATTTTATTTTCATAACTAGCTTTTGAGGATTTTATGAGGGATCTCAGCTTCATACTGAGGCTGGTGAGGGAGTTTTTTGCATCCTGGGATTTTCCTGTTTTCTGCAACAGTTTCTTCCTTCTGTTGTATAGTTTGTTTATAGCAGGGGACCACCAGATTGGCTTCCTCTTTTTGGAGAAGAGCATCTTGGTTCTATTTGGAATGGCACGATTCATGCACGACTGGATGTGCTCATTCAGTGCCTTGGTGTAGGATTCTGCAGTTGAACTTCCAGATCCCATCTGTGTGGGTGTTGTGAAGTTTGTCACTTCTGACTTCAGCAGCATGAAGTTGGCTTTGGAGAAGTTTTTTAAGGAGGTTTCCTTACTGGGGGGTGGAGGTGGGATGTGGATGTCAAGGGTGATTTGCTTATGGTCAGACCTGACCAATCAGGGGGTGACCACTGTTGTGGAGCATCTATCTTCCATGTTGGTAATGACCAGGTCTAGGATATTGGAGCCCCTGGTGAGACAATGGGTTAGTTGATCCAGGGCATTGGAATTTATTAATTCCAAGAACCGTTGGGAAAAGGAGTTGGTACCCAAGTAGTTTTCCCAGTTAATGGCAGGATAGTTGAAATCACCCAGTATTAGGGTGTTTGGTTCTATCTTAATTTTTTCCAGTATGTTTAGAAAGGTGTAGTGAGAATCTTGGGGCATGGTTGGGGATCTGTAGCAAGCTACAATTTGGATTACAGTCTTACCTAGTGTTAGTTGCACTTGGAGAATTTCAGATGCATTGTGTTGGGCCACTAGCCTGGAGGTGTGAATATCCTTGGTGAATATGGACACTCCTCCACCTTTAGTGTTTTGGTCTTGGTTTTGTGGCCAAAAAGTGTGGTAAGAATTGTAGCCTGGTATTGCAGGGGTGCTCTCTGGAACCTTGAACCAGGTCTCAGTTACTGCACAGATATAGATGTTCTCCATTTTTAGGAATGCCTCGAGAGAATACATTTTGAGGTTTAGACTTCTAGCATTGAGTAGCATTGCCTTCAGATTTTGCATGCTTGTATCTGTTACGGTGGTGGTTTTATCCTTTGAACCTTGCTTAAAAAAGGCACTATAGGGGTGGCAAGAGCTTTAGCCAGTAACCTGAATCCCAGGGGTGACAGGTGCAGACCATCTCTGGCAAAGCATCGTGGTTTGTCGATCATGTCTTCCCAGGCAGACAATTACTGGATCCCCTTTGAATGACACCAGAAGCTTAGCCAATTGTTGAAGTCAATTGTTTTGTCCTTATACTGTGGTATCATTCTGGGCGAAAGCAGGATGCTACTCAGGGCTAGGGTCATACCTGCCTGGGTCACATGATTCAAGAGCTCTTCCATGTCTCTTTTCATGTAGTCCGGGGAGGTACGTCTCAAGTCATTCACTCCAGCATGGACGATGACAGAGCCGTATTTGTACTTGTTGAGGAGTGACTTGAGTGCATGCATTATGTGGCGGATCCTGGCACCCGACAGGCAGCTGACTGTAATTTTCTCCTTGTTCAGCCTGGTGAGTGGGACATCAGTGTGCCTGACTATAGAGTCACCTATGACTAAAGTGTTGGGTACATTGTCTTGCCTTAGGGGCTGTTGTTGGGTGGCACACTGGTGTTGTGAGCTATGTGTCACTTTGGTTGTGACTGGTGTTTGTTTGCGTTTCAGCTTCGGAGGTTCTTGTTGCTTGGGCAGGTTAATGTTAGGGGCTTCCGCATATGTGGGTTTAGTGTTGCTATGTGTGGGTGTTGATGGTGTGGGTTTTGAAGGGCTATGAGTTGCTTGAGGTGCAATGCAGGTGTTAACCTTCTCCTCTTGACTGTCTAGCACAGTCTTGGCCGGAGAGAGCTTTGCTTCCAGTTTGGCTATGTAAGTGCATCTCTCGCAGGTTGCAGTGTTGGGTGGTAGGAGGAGAGGATTGTCTGTGTACATGAGGCAGTTGCCGCCTTGCCCCAGTATGCCCAGATTCACCAGGTGGACAGGAGAAATCACCGGAAGCTGACCCTTGGACATGCCTGTTTAGGTGCTTTTTTGTAAAGTTTAAGAGCTGTTTTCCCTTACCTTTGCAAGGTACTTTGCAATTATTATAGGCTGTTTAGTGCCTATGATTAATTTCTCCTTATTGACAAGGAGAGCTGAGTGCTTGTATCAGTTTCAGGCTTCCTAGTATTTTCCAGCAGGTTCTAGAGGAAGTGCTAGTCACAGGGGTTCAGATTTTAGTGCTACTACTGAGAAACCAACTAGTTCTAAGGGAAAATTTAAAGAGCAGACTTTCTGGCACCTGGAATAGTTTAACTGTAGCCTCGCAGTGCTGCACGATGTGTAAAATGTGCAAACACACGCGTTTTTAAGCCAGAAAGTTGAAAGGGATAGAGATCAGCCCAAAAAGGCTAATAAAATTCCAATTTCAGAGTTGAAAAACACTCCTCATGCGTTAGATAGGCAGTGCAATGCTCACCAGTCCCAGTGGTAAGCAGTAGGACTTCCCCTCTACTACAGCAAGGTCTGGATAGCTCTGAACACAGAAAGTAAAGTCCTGAGACAAGCAAAGCCTGGGATATGGACTGGCTAGGAAGGGTGGAAAACGAGAAAACAAGATAGTATTTTTTTTGTTGAAGCAGGCTAAACAATGCAATAATACAGTAAATAAACACAAAAAAGGCTAACACACTTGAGTGTGTAGTCCTGAACAGTAAATGCAATTAAAACTCTACAAAATTAGCAATTTAAAACTTTTTAAATGAAGCAAGGCAAGTGCACAACTGAAAAACAATTTAAGAGGCAGTAATACAGCAGAATAAGTAGCTAGTCATACAGAGAGAAGTCTATATATACAGAAAAGCAGCTAAAACACACAAACACTTCAGATGCACTGCAACCTAGAGCACTTGAGTTGTAGCAATATTAAGGCAATTAGTTATAATAAATGCTCTAAAATATACTCTATATTTCCAAAATGTTTGAGAAGCAGAGTCAGAACACAAGGAGATTCAGGCAAAATTGAATGTTTTTTTTTTGAAAGGGAAAAAGGAGAAACAGAAGGCCTTATCAAATGTTCTCTCTGTATTAGGTAGAATGAGCTAATGACACTAGACTGGGAGGAGTGTCCCAGATCAGATTTACAGTAGGGGCGGGCAACTGCAAAGCCACCAAGTATAACAGCAAGACACCAGCAGGGAGGGAGGATGGGGACAATACTAACGCTATTAGCCTACAAGACAGTAAGCACCACAGAAAGCCACAAAATGAAAGTTTTTAAACAGATAAAGGAGCAATGAGACTCTACATAACGCTTTTAACTGCAAACAAATCAGTTACCCGTGCAGATTAGTTAATAGCAATAAAATACACTAAAACAACTATGCAGCAGGCAATAAAAAGTGCTATATATAAATTGCTAGAAACAATAGCCAGTATAAATAACCGAAAAAACAGGATGCTTATATATCTCAACTAAGAGTTGTAGTCATCACCTCTCCTCCACACTGCTCAGTGTGTATAAACAGAAATCCTCTCAAAGTTAGGGCTTAAATACCAGAAGATACAACCTTAGACAACTTTTTTTTTTTTACAAAAACACAAAAGAACCAGCCCCCACTAGCCAGCAGCCATTTCACACAGTCTAGCCAAGGTAAAGAAAGGCTTCTGCTTATTCAAGATGGCCTGTTCATGTGCTTTGAACAATCACTGTATAAACAAGCCCAGAGCCAGCAATTCTGAACTAGGACAATACTCAAGCTATTAGTCTGCAGACAGTAAGCACTATAGAAATCCACAAAATGAAAGTTTTTAAACAGATAAAGGAGCAATGAGACTCTACAGAATGCTTTTGACTGCAAACAAATCAGTTACCCGTGCAGACTAGTTAATAGCAATAAAATACACTAAAAAAACTATGCAGCAAGCAATAAAAAGTGCTATATATAAATTGCTAGAAACAATATTCAGTATAAATAATCGGAAAAAACAGGATACTTGTATATCTCAGCTAAGAGTTGTAGTCAACACCTCTCCTCCACTCTGCTCAGTGTGTATAGACAGAAATCCTCTCAAAATTATAGCTTAAATGCCAGAAGAGAAAACCTTAGACAACTTTTTTTTTTTTTTTTTTACAAAAACACAAAAGAACCAATTCCCACTAGCCAGCAGCCAATTAACACAATCTAGCCAAGGTAAAGAAAGGCTTCTGCTAATTCAAGATGGCCTGTTCATGTACTTTGAACAATCACTGTATAAACAAACAAGCCCAGAGCCAGTTCGCCTAAATCTCGATCTATGTCAAAAACCGACACCCAGGCCACATGCTCAGGGCCCTATGCCTTAAAAACAAATGATTAAAATGGCTGAAGATCTAATAACTTTAATCGGGGGTAGTCAACCCCCCCCCCCCCCAAGAGGCCTAGGGCTGAGCTTGATTATGAATCTTCTGATCAGGATACAGTTTCTTCTGACTCTTCTGATGACCTGGATTTGTCCATACCTACTTATGAGGGATTCTGATGCAGAGGATTCTATTCCCTCTGCTTCCCCTCCTGAGGATTTTTCTTTTGGGGAAACTTTACATACTTTAAGGGAGCATTTCCACTGGGAAAGGCAGGAATTTTCTGATTCAAAAAAGAGGCTTAGGGATTTCCTACTTCTACCTCAGCATAGGCCTTTGGGTATACCTCCTGTACTAGACATTGTTGATGATTTGTTCTCGGAATCCAGTTTGGCCCCTGATTCCCTGCCCCCTGCTTCTAGTAAACCTGACAGATACTACAGGGTTCCTGAGTCCCACAATTTCCTTTTTAAAAATCCTGTTGCAGATCCAGAGACTATTTCTCAGGGGCCCAAGGCATTAATGCTTCTGCTGTTAAAAATCCTACCCGTTCTGATAGAGACTCCAGGGTGCTGGATAGATGGGGTAAAAATCTTTATACTTCTGCAGCCTTGGCAATCAAACTGCCAATTTCATATGTTAAAATATCAGCAACATGCTATTGGACTGCTTAAACAGAAGATGATGTTGATTCCTGACTGTGTGGAAAATAAAGATTTACAGGACTTAATGCATTCTGCTGAACAAGTTGGAAAACATACTTTGCAATGTGGTTTTGATTCTTTAGAGCCCTCTTGCAAGGCTGCTGTAACTGGGTCTGTGCTTAGAAGGCATGTTTGGCTTAAGGAACAATCTTTACCTGATCATGTTAAAGCTAAATTGTTGGATGCTCCTTTAAATCAGGACCGCCTGTTTGGCAGCAGAGCTGAATAAGTTCTTAAAAAGATGGAAGATAAGGCTAAATCTATGCAAACTATTAAAGATTTTTTACAAGTGCAACCTCTTAGATTTAGTAGGCATTGGCCTACTAAGAATTGGTCCTTTCCAGTTCCTTCCAGGTCCTCTCAAGCCATACCCAGACACAGCAAAAACCCCAGGTTTAAGTCCCAGGGGATTCTTAGAACTAAGCAGTGGGGGGCCTCCACTTCCAAATCTGGAAATAACAAGACACCCCCCTATGGTAAGCAGTCTCAATGATCTAATTTTAAAATTCCCAAGCACTTATATTTTGACCGCCCCTTTGGGGTGGAAAGATTGTTCTTCATGCAAAGAACTGGGAACTCATAACCCAGGACATATGGGTTTTAAATATAGTGTCCCAGGGATACAGATTTCATTTCCACACATTGCCAACACCAAATGGGTGGCCAGACCTGCCCCAAATCAGTGGGCAGAGGCTCAAAAACAAGTGCTGTCCCTCTTACGCATGGGGGCTATTCGGCTGGTGCCAGAAGATGAAAAGGGACAAGGTTTCTACTCCACACTTTTCCTGGTACCCAGTAAAGACAAATCATGGCGTCCAATCCTGGACCTGTCTACTCCAAACACCTTTCTGGAGATTCCAAAATTCAAGATGCTGACTCTTCACCAATTACTTCCTGTGCTAGGCAAAGACGCCTGGTTGGCAACACTAGATTTAAAAGAAGCATACCTGCTCATCCCAATCAGGGAATTTTGCAGAAGATACCTACGCTTCAAAGCAGGCTACACGCATTATCTTCTCTGCACTGCCCTTTGGCTTGTTTACTGCACCCAGGGTATTTACAAAGTGCCTGGCTCCAGTTATTGCATTTTTCAGGCAAAGAAGTATTCAGATATACCTATACCTGGACGATTGTCTAATTCAGGCAAAAAACCAGGACATACTTTTAAATCATCTGGTGTTTGTAAAAAGGGTTCTAACTCTTCTGGGGTACACCATAAACGAAAAGAAATCACAATTGGTACCCTGTCAAAAAATTACATTCCTGGGTGCAAGCTTGAATACAACTGCCCAGATGGCTTACCTCACACCAGAAAAGCAAATTCATTTGGTAACCTACTTCAAACAAGTGGCCACAAAAACCCTGCTATCTGCAAGACAAATACTGCAAGCCTTGGGGTTCATGGCCTCCTGCATTCTTCTAGTTCCATATGCAAGACTACATATGAGGAAACTACAGTGGTATCTAAAAAGTCTATGGAGTCAACATTCTCACAGCCTGGAAACAATGATTCCTATCATACCTTGCCTACGCCTGGAGTTCCTCTGGTGGGGAAAGGCCTGCTACCAAAACAAGGGACTACCATTCACACTACCCCCTGCCGCCCAATCCCTAACTACAGATGCATCAGACACTGCATGGGGGGGGGGGGCTCACTTGGCAGGGAAGTGCATTCAGGGCAAATGGAACCCAAATCAAATGCACCTACATATCAATCAAAAAGAAATGTTAGCTGTACAGAATGCTCTGACAGCCTTCAAGGACTACATTCTTCCAGAACAACTAATGGTAAAAACGGACAACACCACGGTTATGTGGTACATAAACAAGCGGGGGTACACATTCCTACCCCCTCTGCAGACTAGCCTTGGCATTGTGGAACACAGCCTTGAGCTACCAAGTGCACCTACAAGCTCATTTCCTGCCAGAAAAATTTAATACACTGGTAGACGGACTAAGCAGAAACCTCATGGACCCACACGAGTGGAAACTGGAACCAATGATTTTCAATGTGTTGACAAGCGAATGGGGGAGCCCAGACATAGATCTATTTGCCTCGCCCCAGAACAACCAGTTGGACAAGTTTTGCACAAGGATTCCCCACAAACAAGCCTAAAAAGTGGATGCTCTGTCCTTCAGATGGAAAAACCTGTCAGCACCTTCTTCCCCGCTGCCTCTGCTCTCCAAAGTTCTACTAAAAGTCAAACAGGACAAACCAAGGATGATCTTGATTGCTCCAGAATGGCTGCGCCAACACTGGTACCCCCTCCTGCGCAGTGTTTCGCAGTTATCTCCATGGCACCTGCCTCAGACTCTTTCCCTGCTGTCTCAGCAGGAGAACCAAATTCTGCACCCTCAGCTTCCAACATTGAACCTTGCAGCCTGGCTAATCACTTAAATTCACCCCTATCATCCCTGAGCAAAGCTGTGATAGATGTCATCTTAGAGGCAAGGAGACTTAGTACTACAAAATCTTATGCTGAAAAATGGAAAAGATTCTGTGCCTGGAACCAATCTAAAGGGATGGATACAACAGCGCCCAATTTACCTCCGATTTTACAATACTTAACTGAGATGCTTCACAAGGTCCTGTCCTTTTCTTCCATTAAAATCCACACCTCAGCCATTTCAGCTCATTATAATACAGTCTCTCCCCTCTTCTCTCATCCTCTGCTCAAGCAGTACCACAGAGGGGCCCAAATCTTGAGACCACCCAGGAGAGCTCCAACCCCTGCCTGGGACCTTAACTTTGTATTGCAGAAACTCACTCTAACTCCTTTCGAGCCAGCTGCTACTGCAGACTTAAAATTTCTTTCTTGGAAAACAGCTTTCCTTTTAGCAATCACTTCAGCTAGAAGGATATCTGAATTACAGGCTCTTATGGCAGTAGAGCCTTTCATCATCTTTCATGCAGACAAGGGTGTCACTCAGGACCAATCCATCCTTCATCCCCAAGGTGGTATCCAGTATGGCTCTTAATCAGTCCATTCATTTGCCAACCTTCTTTCCCAATCCACAGAACAAAGGGGAGCGGATTCTGCATTCCTTGGATGTGCACAGACAACTTAGATTCTATTTATACAGGACTAAACCTCGAAGAAAATCGGAACAACTTCTGGTATCATTTGCTGCAGGGGCAGAGTGGAAGGCTATTTCAAAACAAACCATTTTTAAATGGATAAGCCATTGCATTCATTTCTGCTATAAGCACCATGGAAAGCCTATCGCCCAAGGGATCAGTTCTCACTCCACCAGGGCTGCATCTACTTCTGCAGCCTTTCTCAGAGGTGTTCCTACCAGGGACATCCTAGAAGCTGCTACTTGGAGTTCTGTACATACTTTCACCAAGCATTATCATAATCCAGAGCTGGTTTTGCCACTGCTGTCTTGCAGGGCCTTATTACTGGCCCTGATGCTATATGAACTCCTCCTCTCAACCATAGCTTTGGGAGTCTACCCAAATGTAATGACTGCAACAGTGAAACACGAAGAACATAGTACAGTTGTGTACACTTACCATAAATGTAGAAGTTCGAGTGTATTCGCTGTTGCAGTCCTGGTTACCCTCCCTTCGGCCCCCTAACTTCTTCTGGCAAGACCTCTACTTTCCCTTACTATGCTTAAAAGCCTTTTTTGGTGTATTTGCTTTTTGTTGGAGGTATACCTTTGTGTTTTTATGTTTATTTGCTCCCCACTGGGGGGGGGGGGGTCACCTGACATCTGGGGCTGGAAAAACTGATGTAATGACGTTGGTTGCATGTTTTATACCCCTGACGTCATGGAAGAAGGGACAGCAACCGACGCAGGATCCAAAACTTTGTTAATCAGGCCGACTGAGGGCAACCTGCAAGCAGAGTACCCCAAATGTAATGACTGCAACCGTGAATACATTTGAACATCTACATTTATGGTAAGTGTACACAACTGTACTTTTTACACCCCATCTCCAACCTCAACCCAGGTTTAGAGCTTATAAAGTTGAACTTGCTTTTGTCTAGCTTTTCTTCTCTTTTTGCATTTTAATGCCTATATTTCTTGATGCAAAAAAAAAAAAACAGAAGCAAGAAAGAGGAGGATGAAAAAGGCATCTGTTTACTTTTAATAATTTTATCACATATTTACTTTTAATAGTTTTATCACATACAAGAACAGCTAAAATGCTTTACTATAAAACATGCAATTTATATTTGAAAATGTCATAGAAATCCTATTAACAGAAATGTTCTATTTAAAGTTACCTTTTTCCTTCCTCCTCCCCTCAGCTTCCTTCAAAACATTAATGACATGAAGTGAGGGAAATGCTTTTCATTTCCTCAGAATTTTAGCAAAGTCAACAAAATTCCACTATTTCTACTTATTCTTAAACAGCCATGTTTCACAAATGCCATTAAAGCTTTCACTAATTTCCATGTTGCTGGTGTTTTTCCTGTTCATCTCCATCCCCTTACTTCTGATTCTGGTTCAATTTCACAGTGCTTCCAATTCTTCTGGTCAACTCCTTTGCCATTCTCTGTCTGTCAAGCATTTTCGTTTGGAACACTGAAAAGGTTTCCCTAGCAAAGTCTGTCCATGTGCTTTATCATCAGAAGAATGAGAAGGAATAAATCCCTTTTGGCTTGATGGATCACTTTTTGTTGGACAAACTTTTGCATTTCCTCCTTAGCCTGTTCTGCATCAAAAATTACTTTGATCCTGCAGGGAAAATATGCTGAAGACAGCTGGATACAGCAGCTTAAATCTCACACCCGTTTCTCAGCCTTCCCTGATTACTGGAATAAAATGTGCTTTTCTTCTGCTTGATGTACAGTGAATAATCATTTTCCACAAACATTCTACTGTCCCCAAATTTTAATAGTTTGCCTTTTTGCCACAATTTGTCAGGATCAACTCTTTCTGCTGGTAGAGTTGCATCTTTAATAATAAAGGTCTTAACTGCTTTTTCATGGCCATGTTTGGAGCATACACATTGTGTGCCCTTTCAATTAATAGTTCCTGGTGTGGAATACCATTCCAGTTGCTTATTCGTACCTTCATAAAATTAATACCATCTGTTCTTTCTAGTTTCTCTGCTACAGCAGAAAATCTCAGATTTTCCCCTACTTGCCCTGCCCTCTAATTCTGCCATTTTTTTGAAATTTCTCTTCTTGAGCAGCCTCGTACTTAGCCAACCTTTTCTTCATTTCGGCCTCTGATTTGTAAAGGTTTATCAGCTCATCTGCATATCTGTTTAAAACATTTCCAGCCCTTTGTTATTTTAGTTGATATACTTCTTCAGTGTGTTGTGTATTTTTATCAGCTCTGAGCACATTTGTCTTATTTTTTTCCTCTAGATTACTGGAAGCCATGTCTGGAGCTTGAACTGTTTTTTGCTGAATAACTGCAGGATTCTTCCCAGTCAGGGTTTTCTCTTCAGCTTTGTTGGTTGAGTTTCTTTCAGGCTCTCTTAATTTCTTCTTTGCAGGCATCCAAGAAGTGTACTTTATAGCCAGTAACTGAATATTGCTCAAGTTGACAATATCTTTGTCTGCAGTTTCTTAGCTTCTGTTTTTATTTTGGGAGAGCTGAAATTAAAGATTCAGTCAGTGTGCAGCCATCTTGTAAGTCCCATACTGTTGGGTCTTGATCTGGGTTTGTATTGCTTTCAAGCTCCTGCAGACAGACTACAATCATTGCTCATGTCCAGCCAGGTTTGTATGGTCATCTTCTATGCAAGATTGTCCAGTCCTCTTTGGAGTCAGATATTTTCCATGTTATATCAATGAGTCTTTAGTTATCCTTGAAGCGTACTTTGGGATATTAGTGGTCTTGACAGCTACTTACTGCCCTCTCTGCTTTCTTTTATTACAAAGACTTGATGTAAGCATTTTACATGCAGTTTGTTGTGTATGCAAAGGAACATAAGTTTGCTTGATCTTTTCTGGTCTGGGTTCTGAACCCATCACAGTGGACAGCCCTCACCAAGGTCTTCACTGACTTAGTCATGTTTTTGTAAGAAAAAGTTTTACTCAGTTTTCGTCCTTGTTGATCTTACAACAGCATCTAACATGGAGGATCATGGGATCCTGTTGATTATATAGCCAGTTGCTTTAGTCTCTCAAGAAATGCCTGAAATGGTTTACCTACTAGCCTTCTAGACATTCAAAGAGAGTTCTCCTTGCAGGCAATTCTTCCTTGTCCTTCCTGTGGATTGTGCTTTACTGCAAGCTTCCTTTCTTGAGTCCTGCAGTCTTCACTGTGTCCCTGCTGTCCTTGGGTGACTTAATTAAAAGGACTGGTTTGTAGTATCACCTTTATGCTGATAATACACTACTGTGCATGTGTTCTCAGGATTTATGTTTGCTCTGGATTCATCAATGCCATATGTGACAGTGTGAGGTATTGCCATCTGTGCCAGGGAGAACAGGGCAGTGCATGTGTAACGTACGCCAGCATAGTTAGCCAGAGGTTTATAAATAGTTTTGTGTCATTTGACTGTCATATTGACTTGTACAGGTGCTTGTGTTAAAAATGTATCAACAGTATTGTTGTAACTGATTAAATGTATTTGTTTAAACAAAGAATCCTGGAAGGGAAGAGTAGAAGTTTTTAAAATTGTTCTATAATTTTCAAATATTACAATTTGAAGAAAGAAAAATAAATTTAGTAACGCTTCCTGTTTTTATAATATATGTCACAACCTTTAGATTAATTGTATAATTTTTTACTTGGAGCTTTTCTCCCTGGGTCTCTACTGAAAATGGACATGTATCCAGCTAGACTAGCCCGGTCAACAAATGTAAAATAAATAAAAAAATAAAAATAGTTCAACAGATCTTAGCAAAGCTCTGAATGTGTATTGTACCAGAGTCAGGTGATCAAATGTGATGTCATTTTATAACCAGCACTGAAAGGTTGGAACTCTCACAGCATTTTTTTTCCTTTGGAAACTAATATAAAAGATCTGTGCGAGTTATCACAGCCGGTTCATAGGTAGGTACTAGGCTATTGACCCTTGGGCCTGTACAAGCTTAGCCAAAAAGGTACCCTGGCTTTCACCACCCAAGAAAATTATTTTCCTGTGCCCCTGTCAAGCAGAACCACAGAAGTTAGTTGACTTCAGTTCAGTTAGTTGGAAGCTCTTCACCTGACTTGTGGAAGTAAGCATCTCCGCATCTAATCTTGCCTTGATGCATTAATTAAGTTAGCTACGGAACAGTTATTCTTTATACAGTCAAGGATATACAGTGACATTAGTTATAGGAAAACTCCACCTTCCCCTACAATTTAAATCAACTGTTAGGTTGCTTTTCTCCCTATAGTATGATTCTAGTACTGTGTAAGTACGTGAAGCCTGCTTGTTCTTTATAACACTTTGATTTCCTCATTTTGGTATCAAAGGGAGGGAAAGACCACCCACTTTTTTTAAGCTTAACTTCTCACATAAGTTATGGAGGAATTTGTCTCCACTTGCATAAAATACCACAGACACAGAGACATGTGTAGTCAGGAGCTCAGGCTGCTTTAAACAAGACAGAGAGGTGTGAAACTGTTTTCCGTTGTCTTTATTGCATAGAGATTGAGAACTTACACTGATTCATAGCTGCTTCTAAAGTAGCCGTGCCTTTCATAGTAAAACAGAGCAATTAAATCAGTCTGGTTCAAAGGCAGTTGTCAACTGTTTTGACAGATTTGCATAAAACAGCATCACAGTAGTGAAATGCTAAGATTTAAACTTTAAATGTTTGTTGTTGTACTATACATTTTAAGATGACTTGAATGTTGTATCTAATATGTCTGTGACATTTAGAGAGAAGTCAGAAAATATTTTTCTTGTAAAGTATCAGCACATTTAGCAATGTTTAGGGGGGCTATCAATCATCTTGGACTACAAAAAGATACTTTAAACAAAGGACTGCAATTTAGCAACTGTTTTGGTTGCAACTGTGTAATTCCTTGGTATACTGTAAAACAAGCATTGAGAGAGACACAAATGAGGGGCATTCAAGAAATAAAAGATGCAGTCCTGTTACAGAAGATATATAAGATGGCAGTGATGGACACTAATCCCATTATATGTCAGCGGCATGGGAATACACTACTACTACTGTATGTGTAGCATGACTCATGTAAAGCAGACTTGTAATGGATTATGGGAAAGAGAAAGGCTTAAAGGAAAATAATATGTTGATATGTCAAGCCCCATTGATAGCCATTCGCAAAAAAACACATTTGATTTCTATAAGAAGCAGTGAGAGTGATTTTGAGAGGTTAAAATAACTCATAAACAGAGCTTGAGTGAAAACATAGATTTTTTTAGTTCTAAGGTTGAGTTTTCCATTAAATAGTGATTTTCTTGCATCTGTTTGCATCTCTTCAACTGTGTTGTTTTTATTTCTCCCTGTGATTGAAACTATGGTGTTTATTGTACTTAAATATTTCGTATTCTTGTGTTTACTACTTTATTAAATATTTTTTATGCCTTACATTGTGGCTGGTCTTTTAGAGAATACTTTTAAAATCTTGAGAGTACGCTTATTTTAGTGATGCCTTGGCTACTCCAAAAAGCCTGGCTGCTTTGGTTACACTGTACCATTTATATTAGTATTGATTTTACTCAGTATAATTAGATACCCTTGTATGAGCCTGAGAGTAGTTGACTGGTGGCAGCGAGGTTACCTTGTAGTCTGGACAGAAGGCGTACAGCTAGTAAATCTGTACCAGCCTTTCCCAGGAGTGTATGTGTGAAAATCAAATACCCATGTGTGGGTGTGTAAGCTGCTTGGAACTGCGACACAGTGCCCCAAAGTGAGTCTTGTTTGATATCTGGAGAGACAGAGAGTCCAGTCCCAGGTCTGCAGTGTGGTCCCTGTGTGCTCTTGTGGAAAATTGTGCTTGATGCAGAGAGCTGCATCTTAAAATACTGTGTAAATCCATTCCTGTTCTTAGTGAACATATCTCACTGGTGTCAGGGGTGAAGACTGAGACTCCTTGATTACTGGCCTTGGGTAAAGAGAGGTCATCATACCATGTATGTACTATCTGAGCTTATACTTGCATCATTTAACTTCAGGCTATCGACAGGGCTTATGCTTGCTGTATGGAGAACACTCACTCGTTCCATACACTAGTGTCCCCTCTACAAATCCATCCTCATGAATCTCATATGCAGAACCACAGAATGTATCGTAGCAGAGTCATTCATGCAGACACCAGCAGTTGTCTAAACTCCAGTCAGTTTTGCTTTGTAAATAATAGGTCTTGTCTGCCGAATCTATTAAGCTTCTTTGAAGTGGTTATTGAGGCTGTGGACAGTGGTCATTCAGTGCACACTGCTTGTCTTCATCTGGTGAAGGCTTTTAACACTATCCCCTAAGCTAGTATTGTTAAAAAAAAAAAAGTAGACAGATTTAATATAAACCCCTGTGTTATCCTCTGGATTGCAAATTGAATGCATAACAATCAGTAGATTTTGAAAGTCGCTGGCACCTTCTCTGAATACAGAATTTTAACCAAAGGGATTCTCTCTTTACACTGACTAGCTTACAGCCAACATGGTATAAAGAAAATACAAAGTAGCCTCTAGGCTGCTGTGAGGTGACCTGTATCTCACTGTTCAAGTCATGAAGGACCAATTCTATTTGACCTTGTGTTTCTTTGCAAAACTGCTGTATGTAGAAATATCTGCACTAGGGACCTAAAGTTCTTACCAGTAATTTAACAGGTCTGAATTGAGAGAAATGTTCTTAATGCAGCATATTCCATCCTATGGAATAAGTTACTACTACAGATGAAAAAAGTACTACTTTGACTAACTTTTATGGCTAGAATTGGTGATTACATGGGTAGATACAAACTTACACCAGGGTTGTCATGTACAACCCTGCTTGATTTGGGAGGTGAGCACTAAGTGCTTGGAAATGGAGGCATGAACTTAAGTGTTGTCTTAAAAGTGTATATGTCTAGGCATCTTATGGTCCTCATAGTTGATTTCTTAGTGCTCTTGTGGGTGTCAAGACACTGGTGCCTCAGTGTAGAGGGTAGTCTGTCATTAGAATTGAAATACATGTAAGGGCTAGTGGTGATTGAGTGCACATGGTAAATGTGTTAGGACGTTGGTGCTAGACATCAAAGATGTTAAGATTCTGGTACAGTGGTTTAACATTACATACTACCAAGAGTTCATAGTAGATGCGAGAGTAGCAGTCATGCCAAAGTGTAGAGGATGAAAATGTTGGGGGCCGTCAGTGCTGAGGTCAATTGTGGTTGTATGAAAAGGTTACGTACCTCACTTAGCTTAGTTTATACAACTCAGCTGCAGCACACAGTACACAATGTACCACATATTGCAATTGAAATAAAACCAGCAACACTAGGCAATTTTTGTGTAGTGATTCTCATCCCAGTGAACATAAATACACTCTTAAATTGTAATCAGAGAATGAAAAACAATGCTTATTTGAATTCCTGAATAATGCTGCTAAGTGGCCTTTACTGAATGCCTGCTAATAATTTAATGTATGTGCGTTTTTCTTCTGTGCATTCACAACTCCATTGTCACCTTTCATGCTCATTATGTACTCTTGGATGTGTTATGAATTACTTAGCATGAGTACCAAGTTGCTAGTGGGGTTTGGGGTAGGGACTCTGTTGCAGAGTTTGCATAAAACAGCATTTACTGCACTTTGTGTTGCGTATTTTTAATTCACACTAGCACCTGCTCTAGCTGTATATAAGCTACAGTACATCAGGATATTTGGACCATTGTTGCTGACAGTTTGTGCATGCCTGTTTATGGCTATAGTATTTGCGGTTACAGGTTTGTAGGCATGTCTGTGCTTTGACATTCTTACATGGGTAATGGCACCTACAGGGCCTATTACCATTCCAGGGGATTGTGTAAGTCCAATTATTACTGATACGTTGGTTAACAAGGCTCTATCTAAAGCTAAAAACACTGCCTCCATGGGACCAGATGGTGTCCCAGGCTGTGTCATACGTGAGCTCCAAAAGGAATTAACCCCGCATCTTAATACCCTGTTCAGTCTCAGCCTCTCCACAGGATATGTGCCCATAGAATGGCGCACGGCAACAGTGGTCCCGCTACACAAGGGTGGGGCCACAACTGACCCTGGGAACTACTGACCAATAAGCCTGACCAGTCTCATCTGTAAGGCTATGGAGCGAATCATTATGGAACTCATAAATGGAGAGATTGGGAACCTCCAGTCGCTGGACCCCACACAGTTCGGCTTCGTCAAGGGCAGATCATGCCTCCTGAACGTAGTGGATTTCTTTGAGACAGTTACTCAGGCTATAGATAAGGGAAAGGAGGTACACACGACTTACCTTGACCTTGCTAAAGCATTTGATACCATTCTCCATTTAGGTATTATTGATAAGCTCACCAGCCTGGGCATAAACCCTTACATCACAAGATGGATCGCAAACTGGCTCTCAGACAGATCCCATAAAGTAAGAGTAGCAGGATCTATGTACGAATCCAGACCAGTAATGAGTGTTGTGCCTCAGGGCTCTGTCCTGGGGCCCCTCCTGTTTGGCATATACTTCTCAGAAGTACAGGCAAGCACGGAAGGGCAGTGGCTGACTAAGTTTGCAGACGACTGCAAACTGGGTGCTATAATAGAGTCTCTGGCCGACATGGAGATCCTCCAGAAGGGCCTAAATGAGACTGACGCATGGAGTCAAAGCCATGGTCTCAAGCTAAATGCAAAAAAATGCGTAGTAATCTCCTTTGGAAAAAACAGAGTACCCGCAAACTACAACATATGAGGTAATCCTCTGAAATCTGAAGAAGAAATAAGGGATCTAGGGACTCAAGTAGATAGTCAGCTTTCCTTTGATAACCATGTTGCCAAAGTGGTTAGAAAATCCTTCTATGTGACCCATCTGATCACGAAAGGGTTTGCATCAAGATCTAAGGATGTAGTGGTGCCCCTCTACTCTTCCCTCATCAGACCCATTATTGAGTACAATGCACCAATTGGAATGTACCTGGCTAGACATCTCCAGCAGCTGGAGAGATCACAGAGGTACCTAACCAAGAGGATTACTGGCCTCAAACAGTTACCCTATGCAGCACGATTGAAAAAGCTAAGACTGTTCTCTGTTGCATACCGCTTTCTCAGAGGCGATCTCTGTCTAACGTACAGAGCCATGTCCAACCCAGAATTGTTGAACATGCTCCAGCTTAGCAAAACCAAATCTACTCGAGCTACACGCTCTAGGGATATAAACCTCAACACAACAATGAATAGAACATGCTGGAGGGATAGATTCCCTTCGCAGAGGCTTCCCTTACTATGGAACAGGGTCCCAATCTACATAAGACAGAGCCCCTCATTATCACTCTTCAAGAGGAACCTTGATGAGTGGATGGGTAACAAAGTTCACACCGGGGATCAAACCAACAGCACTACTGGATAGGGGCCAAGAGTACTAGCTGCTAGTACAAGAATCTAGGGAGCTACTAGGGGGGCGGTGAGTACCGCACAGCGTGGCTGGGCTAATATATGCCTTCGGGCATATAGCCCAGTACCAACCTATGTATACTTACTGGGAGTGACCATGATGTCCTTCAAGGATGCATCTGCAGTCCTAACATATGTGTTGTCTACAGTCAGTAGTCCCTACTGCCATTGAGTATGGGTGGGCTCTGTGTCTGAATCCAGACTGGGCCACTTCAGGTGGAGAGTTACTACATTCCATCATAGTTCTCAACCAGTTTGAGTCAAATCCAGAAATAGTCCTGGGTGCTTTTAAAATATTAGTTCTGTTAACTTAAGACATTGACAGAATAAGAGAATGCGAATTGATGTACATTTTCTGAACTAAAAACATGTATATAATTCTAATTATTTCCAATATTTTAATAAGTCTAATTCAACACTTTTCTCCAAAAGTCACCAGTTTTGAGAGGCGTGGGGTTAAAATTTGAGTCAAAATCAGGGACATCCCTGAAAATGGGGATGGTTGAAAAATGTGCATTCTGTTCAAGGAGGGGTGCTCTGCCACTGAGTGATTGGTGTTTGTTGATCTCTCATTTGAGATGATGTTATGAACATAATTTCCGTGTAGTAAATGGGCGTTACGTTAATCGTAGTAAGTTGGGATGTTTAATGCCCACCTAAACTACCTCCAGTTCAAGTAGACATTAAGCATGGAATTTCACAATGCAGAGCAACCACTTATTTTGTATTGCAATGTCTTTTTTGGAAAAAAATATCCAAATAACTGGAAATTGAAGCTATATTAGACAAGAAGCATGCGTGATTCTGAAGGAAGGAATCGAGACTCCAGGAAACAGAGGTTAAGTAGCTAGAAAAGGTAAGGTGAGGATGAAGGTTATAACTGTAATATAAATTTTGTGGGTAAAGAAAAGGGGATAGTGAAGGGACTAAAGGCCAAGTATACATCACCACAAAGCAGGCTCCCTATCTGTCATCGAAACATAGGGAGTTTAGTCCAGTAAGAGATCCTTGCATTCACCGCTGCAGTATTCATCACTTATGGGATTCCCTACTGTGGAAGCCCGACATCCGGCCAGTCTACCAAAGGCTACCATTGCTTTAAGGTATGCTGAACATCACCCAAATGCTGCCCGCATAGCATAGGGCATAAAGGTGACATTCAGGCATACCATCGTCAGAATTTCTTTGCCGCCAATCCGAATGGTGTTTCTAACTGTCTCTGTTTGCCTGCATCCGTTTTCTGCAATTTTTGCTGTATTTTTGTATTCCAGTGTTTACTCCTGTTTGCTGAAGTCCTCACCATTGCAGATAAGGATCCAGTCGGGTTTTTGTTCTTTTTCTTGAATTTTTGTGCTGTTTGGGGTTAATGTCATCCAGGAAGGGTAAATGCCAGTGCGGGAGACAGATTCCCCATAAAGACTGTCACGATAAGTGCCTTTTTTGACTAGGAGCTTGTCACGACCATACGTCTTCGATTTGTCAGGTGTTCTTCCCGAAAACCCTTCATAGTAGGCTTTCTTCCCTTTCAGTGCATCTTGAGAACCAGCCTGTTAAGCTTCTTGCTAAAGATACAATGGAAGGAACTTCCCGTGCCAAGGATCAGACGTCAGGGAAGAAGAAGGTGAAAAGGGTAAGACCGGAATCTTCTGCTGTCCATCCTCTGCCGGGTGTTTCTCCCAAGGTTGTTACAAATGTAGAGGCTCGCCTAGCTGTGTCGTCGGATTTCTCTGCCATGTCTGGGTTGCTGGTCAGCATGGATCTGATGAGTAGCATGTCTGATGTGGCTTTGCAGGAGTCCATTTCGGACTTTCAGGGGGAACCACGGTTGATTGTTTCCGATGGTCAAGGTGGTTTCACATATTCTTTTTAGGGAAGAAGTTTCTATTACGGTTGTCGAATTCTTTCTTGAGTCAGAGCCTTCTTGGTTTTCTAGGGCAGACATTCCCTTAAAAAAAGAAACAGAAAACTAAACATGTTTCTTCTGCTCCTAGGGATCCACAAAGTGAGTGACAGGCGTTTACTCGGGTTATTTAATGCTTTATTGTCATTAAGGCCTCCTCAAGGGGGTTCAGTTTCTGCTCCTCCTTGGTCCTCTTCTCCATTTAAAAGGCCCAAGGAACTGAACTGAATTCTTCTGAGGAAGAGTTGGATTCTAATGAAGAATTCCTTACTTATTCTACCCAGATTAAATCTCCTTTAGACTATGGGTCAGAGGAGGAGGAATCTAATAGTCCAGATACTCCTGTTGAGGAAATTTCTTTTGGGGACATAATCTCTAGGATGATGGCATTTTTTAAGTGGGATTGTGCTCAGGTCTGTAGCCATAAGAGGTACTATGAGGCCTTTCATCCTCTCTTCTCTTCGGGGCCGTTCAAGGTATTCACAAACATTACCACAGTTATGTGGTATATTGGCAAACAGGGGGAACAAGATCTTACCACCTTATTCTGATTCTGATGTGGATGATTCTACTCCTTCAGCTTCTCCTCCTGAGGATTTTCATTTTCAGAGACTCTGCATTCCATGAGGGAGCATTTTAAATGGGAAGGTCAAGATTTCTCTGATTCCAGGAAGAGGCTTAGGGAATTCTTGTTTTACCCCAGCATAGGCCTTTAGCTATACCTCCTGTTCTGAATGTGGTGGAAGATGTTTTGCAGAGGCTTCCCTGAATCCTGATTCTTTGCCTCCTGCCCCAGTTCAACCCGGATAGGTACTATAGGGTGCCTGAAGCTCATAAGTATCTTTTAAGAGTCCTAGGGCAGACCCGGAAACTGTCTCTCAGGGGCCTAAAGGTGTGAAGGCCTCTGTTGTTGAAAATCCTGTTCCTCCTGATAAAGAGGCAAGGGCTTTGGATAGATGGGAAAGAAAGTGTATACTTCTTCCACTTTAGCCATGAGGCGTTGAATTGTCAGTTTCACATGTTAAAATATCAGAATTATCTCCTTTCACAATTGAAATCTAAGGTGGATGCTCTGGCAGAAGGTATTGAGTGTAAAGAGTTGCAGGATTTAGTTCATGTGTCTGAACAGGTGGGTAAACATTCCTTGCAATGTGGTTTTGATGCTGTGCAGGCCTCCTCGAGGGTGGCTGCCACTGGTTCTGTTCTTCGTAGGCATGCCTGGTTGAGAGATCAGAATTTAGCTGAGCATGTTAAAACAAGGATTTTGGATGCTCCTTTGCAGTCTGATGTGTTGTTTGGTTCGCCTGTGGAAGCAGTCAAAGAAAATGGAGGACAAGGCTAAGTCTATGCAAACTGTTAAGGATTTTTTGCAGGTGCAGCCTCCGAAGTTTAGTAGAAATTGGCCTACTAAGGGATGGACTTATCCTGCTTATGATTCCCAGTCTAGGGGTAGGTCTAGACGTGGTAGGGGCAGAGCTCAAGGTTCTTTTAGGCCTAGGACAGGGAGTTCCCCTGCTCAGACTTCTGGTGAGGGCAGGGGTCAGTCCTTTCATAAGCAGACCCAATGACCTGCCTTTTCAGCTGCCAGTACATTCTCGCCTGGCAGCACCTTTGGGAGGAAGGCTGTCTCTTTTCAAAGAAAATTGGGATTTAATTACCCAAGACAGATGGGTTCTGGATATCATTCACCACGGTTACAGGTTTTATTTCCATACCTTGCCTCCTTTCAAAGGCATGCCAGACATTCCTCCTCTACAAAGACAAGAGGCTTACAAGCAAATTTCTCTGTTGCTCCACATAGGGGCCATTCAGCCAGTTCCTGTGCCAGAAAGGGGCCTAGGATTTTATTCTCGCCTGTTCCTAGTACCGAAGAAGGGGAACACGTGGAGGCCAATTTTGGATTTATCTATCCTCAACACTTATCTGGACATTCCCAAGTTCAAAATGTTGACGTTACAACAGCTTTTACCTCTGCTGGGCAAAGATCACTGGATGGTAACTTTAGATCTCAAGGAAGCTTACCTTCATGTGCCTATAAGACTAAGTTGCAGGAAGTATCTGCGTTTCCGAGCTGGAAATTCTCATTATCAGTTCTCTGCATTGCCCTTTGGCTTATCCACTGCCCAGAGTATTCACAAAGGTTCTGGCTCCAGTGATAGCTTACTTCAGGCTAAAAGGAATTCAAATCTATCCTTACTTGGACGACTGCCTGATTCTAGCTCAAGAAAAGGAAGACCTTCTACAGCATTTGGATTATGTCATAGCAGTGCTAAGATGCCTAGGGTATTCTGTGAGCGAAATAAAGTCCAGTCTAGTACCCTCTCAAGACATGTGCTTTCTGGGTGTGAGACTGAATACAGCAGCCCAGATGGCCTTTTTAACCCCGGACAAACAAAAGAATCTTTCCAGTTACTTCCATCAACTATCTCTTCAGTCCGGGCTGACTGCAAGGACAGTCCTTCAAGCCTTAGGGTTCATGGCATCTTGTAGTCTGGTGCTTCCAATGCCAAACTGCATATGAGGAAGCTGCAATGGTATCTCAAAATGTATGGACACAGCACTGCCAGGATTTGGACACTGTCATTCAAATAATACCTTGCATTCAAAAGGAATTTTTGTGGTGGGCTCAGGAATGTCACCTAAACAAGGGACTCTCTGTGACCCGGCCAGAGGCGAGTCAGATTCTAGCGACAGATGCCTCAGACATTGCTTGGGAGCTCATCTAAATGGAAAGTGGATACAAGACAAGTGGCCTGCCAGACTACAGCATCTACATATCAACATGAAAGAGATGTTAGCAGTCCAGTTTGCATTAATGGCTTTCAAGGAGTTACTTCTTCCAGGGCAGGTGTTGATTCTAACAGACAACACAACTGTCATGTGGTACATCAACAAACAAGGGGAACACATTCTTACCCATTGTGCAGGCAAGCAATGATTTTATGGGAGACTGCGCTCAGCTTGCAACTAACTCTTCAGGCAAGGTTTCTGCCGGAGTACAGAACTCCTTAGCAGATGTGTTAAGCAGACAAATCATGGATCCCCGAGTGGAAACTGGATCTTCATGTATTTCAAAAATTGACAGTGTCATGGGAACTCCAGACATAGATCTGTTCGCTTCTCCACTAAACCACCAGCTGCCAAAGTTTTGCACAAAGAGGTTTCATCACACAGCTTGGAAAGTGGATGCTCTTTCTTTCAGTTGGAAAAATCTTCATGTGTATGCTTTTCCACCTGCCTCTTCTCCCAAAGGTGCTTCTAAAGGTCAGACAAGACAAGCCAAGGATGATTTTAATAGCTCCAGATTGGCCTCGGCAGCACTGGTACCCATTACTGAGGAGTCTGGTAAGGAAGCCTCCATGGCCTTTACCCTTGATTCCACACCTGTTGTCTCAGAGGGACGGTCACCTGCTCAATGTCAAGCTTCAATCTCTTCATCTAACAGCCTGGCATATTCTGTTTTGAAAGACAGCAGGTCTCAACTTCCTCAACAAGTTTTAAATGTGATTATGGAAGCCAGAAGACCTAGTACAAGGAAAGTGTGCAGAAAAATGGAAGAGATTTTTATTTTGGAGTGCAGCAAACAATTTGGAGATTTCTGAGCCTAATTTGAGTGTGGCTCTTCAATATCTTACTGAGTTATTGGACAAAGGTTTGTCTTTCTCTTCCATTAAGATTCATGCTGCAGCAATTTCAGCTCACTATGATTGTGACCCACCATTATTTTCGCATCCTTTGTTCAAGCAATTTCTTAGAGGGCAAAGAATATAAGACCCCACGTAGAGCTCCTACTCCTCCTTGGGATCTCAATTTTGTGTTGGAGAAAGTTACTGTACAACCTTTTGAGCCTCGGCTACTGCTGAATTGAAATACTTGTCATGGAAGACTGCTTTTTGTTGGCCATTACTTCTGCAAGAAGGGTTTCTGAGTTGCAGGCCCTTATGGCGGTAGAGCCTTTTTGATTTTTCATAAGGATAGGGTATCTTTACGTACTAATCCTTCCTTTATGCCTAAGGTGGTTTCTAGTGTGGCTTTAAACCAAACTATTCATTTGCCTACTTTTTATGCAGATCCCCAAAATAAAGGGAAAAGATTTTGCACACTTTAGATGTACACAGGCAATGCGTTATTATTTGAGCAGGACTAAGGATTTTAGGCAGTCTCAGCAGTTGTTTGTTTCTTTTGCTTTGGGTTCAGGGCAAGCCTGTGTCAAAACAAACTATTTCTAGGTGGATTGGATTTTGCATTGCATTTTGTTATTCCCATCATGGCAAGGAGATTCCAGCTGGAATTAGGCCTCATTCCACTAGGGCTACTGCCACTTCTACAGCATTTCTAAAGGGGGTGGCCACTAAGGATATTTTGGAGGCAGCTACTTGGAGTTCAGTGCATACTTTCTCTAAGCATTATCACCTTCCTCTCTACTCTAATTCTAGGGCTGGTTTTGCCACAGCTATTTTGCAAGGCATGTTGTCAGTTCCTGCTTCCTTATGATTTGCCAGCCTCCTTACCTCTGCTTTGGGATTCTACCCAATAGTTAGGACTGCAGCAATGTGGAATGAAGAACATAGTACAGTTTTGTACCTACCATAAATGTAGATGTTCGAGGATCCACATTGCTGCAGTCCAATTTTACCTCCCTCCTTCCCCTCTGTGTTTTGGGGTGGTTGTGTAGGTGAGGTTATATTCTGGTAATTTTGTATATATTGTACATATTTTGGTGCAGGTATGTTTGGAATTTTTGGTTTTGGCCTTATCTTTTCAGGGTCTTCTGACATCTGGGGCAAGAAAAGACTGAGGATATGACGTCGGTCATGCGCATTAGTACCCTGACGTACTGACGTCAGTCTAATGCGCCCTGACCGACGTCAGCCATATACTTTGGTATTCGGGCCGACTGGACAGCGGACTACCCAATAGTTAGGACTGCAGCAATGTGGATCCTCGAACATCTACATTTATGGTAGGTACAAAACTGTACTTTTGTTGATCTCTCATTTGAGATGATGTTATGAACATAATTTCCGTGTAGTAAATGGGCGTTACGTTAATCGTAGTAAGTTGGGATGTTTAATGCCCACCTAAACTACCTCCAGTTCAAGTAGACATTAAGCATGGAATTTCACAATGCAGAGCAACCACTTATTTTGTATTGCAATGTCTTTTTTGGAAAAAAATATCCAAATAACTGGAAATTGAAGCTATATTAGACAAGAAGCATGCGTGATTCTGAAGGAAGGAATCGAGACTCCAGGAAACAGAGGTTAAGTAGCTAGAAAAGGTAAGGTGAGGATGAAGGTTATAACTGTAATATAAATTTTGTGGGTAAAGAAAAGGGGATAGTGAAGGGACTAAAGGCCAAGTATACATCACCACAAAGCAGGCTCCTATCTGTCATCGAAACATAGGGAGTTTAGTCCAGTAAGAGATCCTTGCATTCACCGCTGCAGTATTCATCACTTATGGGATTCCCTACTGTGGAAGCCCGACATCCGGCCAGTCTACCAAAGGCTACCATTGCTTTAAGGTATGCTGAACATCACCCAAATGCTGCCCGCATAGCATAGGGCATAAAGGTGACATTCAGGCATACCATCGTCAGAATTTCTTTGCCGCCAATCCGAATGGTGTTTCTAACTGTCTCTGTTTGCCTGCATCCGTTTTCTGCAATTTTTGCTGTATTTTTGTATTCCAGTGTTTACTCCTGTTTGCTGAAGTCCTCACCATTGCAGATAAGTATCCAGTCGGGTTTTTGTTCTTTTCTTGAATTTTTGTGCTGTTTGGGGTTAATGTCATCCAGGAAGGGTAAATGCCAGTGCGGGAGACAGATTCCCCATAAAGACTGTCACGATAAGTGCCTTTTTTGACTAGGAGCTTGTCACGACCATACGTCTTCGATTTGTCAGGTGTTCTTCCCGAAAACCCTTCATAGTAGGCTTTCTTCCCTTTCAGTGCATCTTGAGAACCAGCCTGTTAAGCTTCTTGCTAAAGATACAATGGAAGGAACTTCCCGTGCCAAGGATCAGACGTCAGGGAAGAAGAAGGTGAAAAGGGTAAGACCGGAATCTTCTGCTGTCCATCCTCTGCCGGGTGTTTCTCCCAAGGTTGTTACAAATGTAGAGGCTCGCCTAGCTGTGTCGTCGGATTTCTCTGCCATGTCTGGGTTGCTGGTCAGCATGGATCTGATGAGTAGCATGTCTGATGTGGCTTTGCAGGAGTCCATTTCGGACTTTCAGGGGGAACCACGGTTGATTGTTTCCGATGGTCAAGGTGGTTTCACATATTCTTTTTAGGGAAGAAGTTTCTATTACGGTTGTCGAATTCTTTCTTGAGTCAGAGCCTTCTTGGTTTTCTAGGGCAGACATTCCCTTAAAAAAAGAAACAGAAAACTAAACATGTTTCTTCTGCTCCTAGGGATCCACAAAGTGAGTGACAGGCGTTTACTCGGGTTATTTAATGCTTTATTGTCATTAAGGCCTCCTCAAGGGGGTTCAGTTTCTGCTCCTCCTTGGTCCTCTTCTCCATTTAAAAGGCCCAAGGAACTGAACTGAATTCTTCTGAGGAAGAGTTGGATTCTAATGAAGAATTCCTTACTTATTCTACCCAGATTAAATCTCCTTTAGACTATGGGTCAGAGGAGGAGGAATCTAATAGTCCAGATACTCCTGTTGAGGAAATTTCTTTTGGGGACATAATCTCTAGGATGATGGCATTTTTTAAGTGGGATTGTGCTCAGGTCTGTAGCCATAAGAGGTACTATGAGGCCTTTCATCCTCTCTTCTCTTCGGGGCCGTTCAAGGTATTCACAAACATTACCACAGTTATGTGGTATATTGGCAAACAGGGGGAACAAGATCTTACCACCTTTGCTGCCTGGCACTTCTGGGATGGGATCTGGCTATCAAGTGTCCGTTTATATACCTTCAAATCAGAATATTGTGGCAGACACTCTGAGCAGGGCCTTCACTCAGTCCTACGAAAGGATGCTTCACAGGGATGTGTTTGTGGACATTGTTCACAAGCGGGGTACTCCTCATGTAGTTCTCTTTGCCTCCCCTCTGAACAAACTTCCTCTATTTTGTGCCAGAGTCCCAGGTCCTTTGGTGTGGAAGATGGGCATGGTCTCATTTTCTCTGAAGGGGATGCTTCTTTATACATTCCTTCCCCTTCCTCTCATTCCAAAAGTTATGTTCAGGTTTCAACAGGATGCTCCCAAAATCTTGTTGATGACTCCCTTTTAGCCTTGACAGCCCTTGTTCCCTCTGCTTCTGGATCTAGCTAACTCATCCATCCACACCTTGCTTCAACTGACACTGTGGGTGATAGGGTTTTGATTCCTCATAGACACCTTTTTTCCTGAGAATGTGC